>NW_006263671.1:269835-316276 GCF_000469605.1 Apis dorsata | reverse complement strand
ATATATATATATACGTCCACGTTTAGAGTCGATTCATATTTGAAAGCCTCGTGTTCCGCATTTGGACAAATTCACCAACCGGTCACTAACTTTGCGAATAGTAACTTTTCGTGTATTTAGGCAGCGGTCCAGAAGCTGGAGGAGAGCAAGCGCGCTAACGATCCGGGTAAAAGCAGTCGCTTAAACGTTCCTCCTCTCTTGTCAGAAACATCCCACTCTCCCCCTTTCCACCTCTTTTCGAGCTGCACGCGGCTCCTGCGTGACCACGGCTGCCAGATAAGTTGAAACCGTGTCGATTTACGCTTACGTCGGTAAAATTCCCTCTCTCTTCGAAGTGTGTAAACGGAAAGAGGTGAAACGAAGTTGCTTAGTTCTCGAGTTTACGAATTCTAGTGTTGTGATTTCTGATTAGTGAAATTAAATTATAAATACTAGTAATACGATTATGTAAAGGGATATATATTTCGTTTTAGCTTTGAACGGAAGTTTTTAGGTTAGCTTTTAGGTTAGTTTCGTTGGAACTTATTTATAGAGCGTCTGTAGAGGAAATTCAAAATAGTTTCTTGAGAAAGGAAAAGGAAATTTATTTAAGTTGACTCTGATTTCTGATACGTAGAACAAGGTTTTCTTTGATTGACATTGATGGGCAAAATTTGATAATTGAAGGTACGAATAAAATTACTTCCATAATTTATTGTTCAGAATATAATAATAATAATAATCGCAAATAATTGCAGTGTTAAATGGTTATACAAAGAGCGAATCAACTATAATAACTACGAATAAACATTATTCGAGCATTTTGATAATTAATTATAAACAATTAATTATTAATTAACTTTATTCGAAATTTTTAAGTAAATCCTTTTTAATTCTATTTTTCTGCTACGTTAAATTGAACTAGAAGAGAATTTCTAAGATAAACCATTCACCTCTCTTTATCTTCGGTTTTGAAACAAAAAAAAGAAAAAACATTAAAAGTCCAATATTTCACAATCGTAAAATTCATTCAATCACCATCGAAAATCACCCCATAACCTCTCGATCAAAGATTTAGAAAAAGGGGGGCAAAGGTCCGATCGAAGGAAACGAAGCGGAATAAGAAGGAAGGGGGGAAAAAAAAACGTAGGGCGGCCAAGTGGGTCAAGAATTGACCGAAATAGGGTGGCTGAAAAACGGCAGCGACCGACTACTGCGTCAGTGGAAAACGATCGAGTTCGAGCAGCCTCGGCCGGAATCCGGAGCCGACGTTGCGGCTGTGCCGAGCTCTGTGACGCAATCCTACTATACACGGTGCACAATGGCCCGTATCTGGGTCGTGGTGTCACTGCTACCCCTTGCTCGGCCGCCAGAGGGGCTGCAATTCCTCCTCTTGCTCAAAATCGCTGCGATATCCGCTCCACCTATTCTTTTATCAGTCTACCCCCTCTTTTCTTTCTATTTTTTTCTTCTCTTTTTTTCTTTCTATTTGTTTTTCTTTTTCTTTTCTTTTTTTTTTTTATTTTCTCTCTGTTGTTGATTTAAAGATGGAAGGATTTAATTTGATTGGTACATACTGAAGAGTAACTAGAAGAGTTGCAGATCTTTTATAGATCTTTTTTCTGATTGCAGTAATTCTTGGTTTCTTTTAATAACTTCTTAGAGATAGAATTCTTTTGAGAGAGAATGTAATCTGGAATATAATCTAATTATAGTATAAATTTTAGAATTTATATATGCAGTATATATATGTGATGTATTTATAAATTACCTTTTTTTGAATCTTTATTGTTTGTTTAAAAGAGAATGTATTGAGTGATTGATTAATAGATTTTGTAATATGTAATTCTTAGTTTCATGTTTTTAAAGAATTTTTTTGAAAAATAATATAATTTTTGGGTTTGAATTAGTATTTGTGGATTTAGAGATTTTAATAAATATAAAATTAATTTATAAAAATATCAGATTATTGATATTTTTGTACTCGTTTTAATTTTCAGAACTGATGTAGAATAAATTCACTGTAAAAGAAAAAAGATATCGGATTTAATTCAAAGTATACGATGGCTCTTTTGAGAAATAATCTTTGAAAGAATTTAATTTTGGAATCAAATCGTAAGAAGGAATGATAAAAAAATTAATTTTGGTTGAGATTTAATAAAAATATATAATAAAAGAAGAAAAAGAATATTACGCTTTGAATCACAAAGAATAATAAAGTAAAAGAATTAAACAGATTTTTAGATCAAAAGAAATAGCACAAAAGATCATGGTTTTCAGTTAAGCTTTGAATTACCTCCTTAATTTTCTTTAAATTTCAAATTGATTATTCGCGCAACACAAAGATAATTGATCCAATATCTCGAATTGAATCTCGAGATTCTAGAGATGTCTTTTTTTCAGAAAAAGTAGAATTCTTTATCAAGATTCTGGAGCAAGAAGAGTCATCAGGATCGTTGCGAATCTTTCTGCCTCGAAAAGGAGGATCCAAGAAGGTGTTCTGGGTTAAGTACCGGCGAAGATTTCCACCATTTCTTGCCAATTTAGGAGAATGTTTTGCGCGATTTATGTTATAAATGGCGGCCATTGATAAAACAGCTCATTGTGGAGGAAACGTTGCATGATCCTTATACTCGAATTTTTCTTCGTGCTATGGTGTATTAACTGAAATTTACGCCATGAAAAATGTTTATAATTCTTCTTAATATGCAAAGAATAAATCGATTTTCAAGTCAGAAGAAACTTTTTAAATTAAAAATTCGTTTGAATAATTTTGTGCGTGTAACGATCTGGGGGAGGAAAAGAAAACGGTTTGTGCAATTTATTCATAAAATAAAATGGGGGAAAAAACTTTAAAATCCATTTGAATAATTTTGTGCAAGAAACGAGAAAACAATTTTTATCGATTAAAATTTTTACGATTCTTTTAATACTATCCATCAAGGAAAACAAATCACCGTTTAGACAAGAATATAACTTTTAATTTATAAAATCCATTTGTATAATTTCGTTTTGCAAGAAGCGAAAACGATGATAAATCGAGAAAAGAAAAAAACGATTTATCGATTAGAAATTTTTGTTAATATTATCTATAAAATGAATAAATTATTATTTGGCGTGAAATATTAAAATTTTAACTTTACGATTCACATTTGTATAATTTCGAACGAAAATCGATCTATGGAGAAAAGACAATTTTTTAAAAGTGATGTAACAACGGAGAGACGTATTCGAAGCATCCCCAAGGTTGTCTAAAAAGCGATCAAGCAGGGAAAGCGGGTCACGGAAGGCGGCGAAGAAAAGGGCGTCGAACGCGTATCCTGAAATTACGTTTCCAGCGATTTCTGTGACCCAGATCGAGCCAACACGCAGATTGCTCGCACGCAAACCGTCAACCTGGTTGTTCTACATTTTCAGTGACATCCTTTCTTTCCCTCGTTTCAAAAGAAATCCCTCGCTCTTTCTTCGTTGTGAAATCACGGGAAAAAGATCATCGTGAATTCCAATTCTTTAAAAAAAAAAAAAGAAGATACATTTACAATAAAATTTTTGATTTTGTTTTGTTATTATATATAAGAATTTTTAAAAATTACTTAGCGTCAAAGGATTGCAAGAGTTACAATAGAGATGATAATTCCAAAATTTTCCATCAAACAATCTTTAAATTTCTGAAGAAATTCTTCTCCTGTGAATCGTTTCACAATGAATTTATTTTTGGACATTTTAAGAGAACTAAAAGTTTAAAAATTTTCAAATTACTTATCTTCGTATCTCTTAAATTTTTAAGTCTAATTATGGATACTCGTGTGATTTGTACAAGAGTTGCAATCGATTCAAATCCAATTTCTCTAAAAAGTCCATTCTAATCCTTAAATCTCGCAGCTCAGAAGAAACTTGAAAGAAAACTGCCCCTTTGAATGATTCGACGACGAATTAGACCATCGAGAACTCGATAAAGAAGCACCAAGGAATTATTCCTCGCGAGAGAATATATCTCGAGGCAGAGATTTTTCAATCCGCTAATCTGTCTCCATTAAGAACTTCATCGATCTTTTATCTTTCCGCAGTCTCCCTTTGCTATCTTTTCATCTTTTAACCTACATCACATACAACTGTGAAGAAAAAAAAAAAGATAATGTATATATATGAAATATGTTAAAAAATAAAAGATTCTCGATATAATATTCGGAATCTAAAATATTCAGAATTTTCTTCTTTATCAATTAATATCAATTAACCTCTTACAATTTAATCGAAAGATGCTAGAATATCAATATTTAATTTCGATCAAAATTCCATATATATTCAGTCAATCAAGAATAAAATTCTAAAGAAATAAAAATATTTAGAATTGTTAATATTTTCGACAAGTACGATAAAATTTATGATAACTTACATATCACTAATTTCATATCAACAAAAATATTCTTAATTGAATTCACATCAGTAAAGTTGGTCATAGAAATATGATAAAAAATAATAAATTATTACGTTGTGAAGATTAAAGAAATATTCAAATAATGATGAAAATGAATTTTTATTTTGAATCGTCTCAATGTTCAATTTTCTTCTCTACATTCGAATTGAGGCAACGCTTCTTTTGATTTTTCATTAAGCGCGGACCATGGAGAATGTCCTTTTTGTTGCATTACACATTCGACCAATCAGAATTGTGTTTTAATCTCATTGGCTTGTCAATTTTATATATTTTTCATTGTTTTTACTAACAATATATATAATTTGCAATTAAATTTTATTCAGATCTTCAAACTTTATCAAAGACACGAAAAATATTGAAAATTGCGAATGATCTTAATATTATTTGTATATTCAAGTCAATTCGATCGTAGTATATCGCGAGAAACGCATAAATCGAATTTCAAACGTGTGGTGGGGATATTCGATATTTCCTCAAGGTAGGATTACAAGTATAATTTGTGTTTATCATCAGGAAAACTACTCACGCAAAGACGTTCCACGTATCAAAAGCGTAATATATATGAATTCGTATAAATTTCAACTACTGAGTCGATCATTCGTTGATCGTTCACTTTTGCCTACGATGAATAAATCTCTTTTTTTTGTTTCTTTCCTCCTTTTTCGAATTTAGTAGATTCGGTTTTTCAATTTTTGAAGTACATCATTAATTATTACTCTTATAAATTATATTTAATTAATAACTTGATATTCTATGGTAGGTATTACATGTATATTAGTTGATTATATTTTAAATTTTCAAAATGCATAAAATATATCCAATCAATAATATATTTGCTATTTTAGGTTAGGTATTATATATATTGTTATATTATTTATATTATTGTTTATATTATTATTATGTTTTATATAAATTAAATTTAATTTATTTTGGAACATTGAATCAACTTATAATATGTAATTTAAATTTATTATAAAAATATAATTAAAAATATAAAAATATAAAAATATAAAAATAATTGTAATATAAACTATAATAAAATTAAAAATTTTAATATAAATAATTATAAAAAAAAGTAAAAAAATTAAAACAAATTTGACTCCTTTGAATTTTACTATTAAGTATTTATTCAAGAATGATTTTAATATTTAGTAATATCAGGCTAATATTACATTTCGTTACAATAATTCTCTGATTGTGAGATTCCAAAGACTTAAAATTCATTTTAAATTCAAATCATATATAAAAATGCATAACTAAAATCTATTTTTTTATTCATAAAAAAATATATTTCAGCCTAGTTGAATAATTGACAAAATTGGATGACCCATAAAAGTAAACACCCCACTTCGATCGGATGAATCGTTAACCTGAATCACCCTCAAAGAGGAGCTACTCTACTTTGAAAATTTCAACTACTAATAACAACAACAACAACAACAACAACAACAACAACTGTACATGGTGTAGCTGGCTTGTAAAAGCGAATAGTCTGGTTATCGGTTAATTTATAGCTAGACGACCTATGTAGATGAGGGTGGCCTCGAATAAAGGGTCAGAAACATGGATGGTCGTCGATCGAGCGTCAGGTCGAGCACCAAGGGGGTAAGTTGTAACTTTCAAAGGACTCACCCTTCATGCCGAGTACTTGCACTTCTCCTCTAGTCGAGAGGACACTTTCCTGTATGTGGTTGGCCGCGAGGCGACGATATCGATACGCTTCGAGACGCGAGTCGAAAGTCTGGGTTCACTCGTAGGAATCTACTTCGATCAGGAATACACGCAGGAATATGGAACACACCCTGAAAACAAACACGATGAACATCAACATTATTGAGAAGGATACACAGATTGCATAGTTACTTGCTAACGATATATTGAAATTAATGGAAAAAATTTAATTGGAAGACCTTAGATCAAGAAATATTATTTGTTAGAAAATAATGATAAGATGATAAAAAAATATATTCAGAATTGTTGATATATTAAAGTATAGCAAAATTTTCAAAATTATGTGACATTTTAATATTATGGAATTATTTTAATCTGTATGCACTTTGATATTATATTATTGGATAGTTAAATTAACGCTTACAATGCTTATTACTTATAAGATATTTCATTTCAATACTTTTTTTTCTATATTTCTAGATACAGTTGATGCATCGAAAGAGAATACACATCATTCATCTTTTATCTGAAATATTTTTCACTATGAATAATACTATTAAGAAAACCAAGATGATCAAGATCACATCCAATGTATTTAATCTTTTGCACTATATAATCCTTTTTCTTAAGAACTCTAAGGAAAATAATATTGTAAGAGGATTAAGTTGAACGTATCCTTTAATTAAATTTAGACTTTCTTGTTCATTTTTCTAAATTTTGATGATAATGAAAACGATACTGATATTATATTTTTCATTGACTAATATTAATTTAAGAGAAGAGATATTTTTCCAATATATCATGCACCATCTAGTTTAATCCTTTACGAGGCTTTCCAAAGTAAATTCCACAAGGAATCACTATTCTCCAGGCGGTTAGAGCAATTTGCAACAACTCGAAAGCGTTTAGAATATGGTAGAAGTAAGGAGAAGAGAGGAGGAGAAAGACAAGCATAAATTGACGTTCGTCCTTACGATACATGCAATACTCGTAAAGACTCGATTCCTACGATCCTCGAGGTATACCCAATGACCCGATGGAATACATTATTCCTGAACGTTTCCGGCGTGGGACCGGAAGTCACCACCATTTGCACTCACGCCGCGCCTGTTTCACGGCTGATTTGTGGTTAACGGAAGTCTTCGTGATTCTCGAGAATATCGATTAACTTTATGCTATATATCATGGAATTGCTTTTTATTCATTTTATAAAAACTTTTATGTTATCTTAGAAACATTTGAAAATATTTAAAGTTTTCAATTCATGATTAACTTGTATTATTATTTAAACGTTTGTTCATTTTGGAAATTAATTTTCTTCTAATTTTGGATTCTTCCATTCAAATCGCATTTCATTCTATATATAAATATACATTAAGAATAAATTAGCGATTTCTTTTCGTAATTTATCGGAAATTAAGTTCCCATTACGTTCTTTTACGAATTCCCCCCGCGTTTTTTTTTGTTCGAGGCGAATCTTTTCCCTTTGAAATATACCTTTTTAAACGACAATAGTCACATATATATCGAGAATGGAAAAGAGAATGACTGGAAGAATCGAAATTAGGAAAGGAATGGAACATACGCGGAGACGGTCGTTAGACAACCATTTCAGTAACCATACCAACGGTAATGCCGAATCATTAGAAGGTTGGCAACAATGGCTCAAGGAGTGGGAGTAAGAGAAGCTTTTGTGCCGACGAACCGCTCGCGCCAAACAAATCAACGGAAATTGGGATTTCTTTGATGGGAATCGAGCTTGAGGATCGATGCCTACCGATCGTCATTACTGGAGAACGATTATCAACGAGGTGTCTGATAGCCAGACGCTTGATAAAAAACTTCTGTAAAATGGTATTCGAGTTGGTGTAAGTGAAAGAAAGCGAGATAGCGATTAAGCGAAATCGTGGTGGAAGAAGAGAGAAAGAGAGAGACTTCCATGTTGTTGAGCAAGGAAAGAACGTTGAGTGTTACGAATGAAATATAATTCCATCGACTTGGCTGTAAAACGTTGTCACTTTAAACCCGGAAAATTGTAACGCTCCGGGGAAATTAGATTACGAGTATAAAGGAAGGTAAGCTGGTAATTCGAAAAGAATATTTCACTTCGCGCATTCCAAGTGGAATTTTATGGAACAATATCTCGTATTCTAAATTGTTGCAGGTAATTTCTTTCAAGAAACGTTTAGGAAACGAAATCTACGTTTGAAATTTAAAGAATCTAAGAGGAAAGTGTAAATATAATACAATTGAAAAATGTACGCCTTGCAGTACATATCGCATATTTTTTTTTTTATCTCGTATCTGTTTTCGAGAAAGAACAGTTGTGATGGATAATTTCAAAAGATCATCGAACAAGCTTGAAAATCCATGGAAAGGAGCTTAAAAGTATCGATTTCCATGTAAGCGATTAACAGTCGCGACAACAACCGAGCACACGCAGAAGAGCTAAACGAATTCTGGCCGCGGGATTAAACCGGGCACAAACGCGGACACATTCAATTATCCGTTGTGCATCCGGATACAAGGCTGTGCTGGAGATACGAGAACTACCCCCTCCAATCCAGTTCTCGCGGCATGGCCGCTCGAAAAGCGTAAAGACTAAGCGGAAAAGCGAGTCGACGTTTCCCTGGAAATGTGCCGGCGTTATCGTTTCCGTCCTCATAACGTGCCACGGCGCCGCTTATCGCGCTTTATCAGCAACGATCCGTTGGAAAGCTACGCGAGCACTTTCCACCCTATCATCTCTCCCCTCCGTTCACTCACCCCCGTTTTCCCTTTCCTTTTATTTTCCATTTCCTCTCTCCTTTTTCCTTTTCCTCTTTTTCGATTCGTATTTCCGTTCCCTTCTTCCTTTAAATATCGTTTTTAATATTTGAAATATCATACAACACTTTTCTATGGGAATTTTTCCTTTGAGAATTTTGTTATTTAATCGACAGTGATTATTATTATAATTTAAATAGATGGAATTAAAATAACAATTGTGTAGTGATCGATTTTTAAATGATCATTCAAATAATAACCGTGACTAAGAGGTAGCTTGACAATATTTGTGATCAAATGAGAATCATAGTTCTTATGTTGCAAAGATTATATAATAAGATTGTAATAGTTAATGATTAATGATTTATTTATTATTACAAGTAAACATACAGGTTCGTTTCAAATATTACTATTGCAGTGGTACCTTTTCTGGAATGTTTATTTTTTTTAAAGTGTTTATGTTTGGGTAGATTATATCTTTGAAACTTTTACAATGAGACTTTGTATTTATAAATGTAGATACATTTTTGTTTTTAATAGGAAACGATAGGAATTTATCATGCATATTGTTTCTAGAGATATAATATTCATAAAATCTTGGTTATTGTAACATTTAATTTCCATTCCTTGATTCTTACGATATAAACATTCTACCTTATCGACAATACTCTACGCCAATCTTTACCATGCTATTCGGCTCTTTTCGACAATATTCGTTGAAACTCGGTCGACGATCAACTTTCAACTTAAAATCAGTTTTGTAGCCGCTTCAAGCGAGTAAGTACACTTCTTCTTTCTTCTTTTTTACGCGGAAAGAAAGAACTTTTTAAAACTCGATGCATACTAAGGTTATAGCGTTCAATATACAAAAAATATTCTGAACAGAACAACAAATATTTGTCTCAGTTTTTCGGAATAAATTGCAAGTACGATATCAAATTTGCCTTGCTTTAAAATAATTTACGACCCGCGTTCTTTAATCAGCGAACTCTGTCCAGGTATTTTTTTCTCTAAATCGCGTGCAAACGGAGCTTGGGCAATTTTCTTTGTCGTTTCGACCTCCTTTCTCGTTGTTTCACCCCTGTAGGGAAACAATACAGGGAGGGAGAATGACGTGGGTGGATTTAAAGGCGAATAGCGAAGAAATGGTTAGGACTACGCAAAAGAAATATGGCGAAAGGACAGAGAAGAAGGTAAAAAGTATGAGGCTTCGTAAAACTTTCCAAATCATTTTTTACATCGCTCGTTTTCGTTTCATCTCTCGAATCGTCTATTCGCTTCTTTTTTTTATTCCTCCTATTCTTTTTCATTCTTTCCTTTCCTTACTTTTGGTTTCCATGATATATATTTCAGAGAAAGAAACTATACTTTGGGAACGCTTGATAATCTCTGAGAATAATCTATCTTATATTTTATTTTTTATCGTTGGATTAATGATGGAACTATGGATGTTGTGAAATTGGATTAATTTGGATTTAAAACAAGCCAGAATTAGAATTTCTTGAATTTCTTGATGGATGGAAAAATAATGAAATTTGAACAAGATCATCTTTCATCCTCGGTTAAGATTGAAAATTCCATTGAGAAAAAAAATAAATTATACAAGATTTGCAAACGAATGGTTTCTCGTGGTAAGGTTTATGCTCGATAATCGAGTCCATTAAATTGCAGAAACTACTCAGGATTCGTCTATACGCCGACGACAGCAAGAAGTTGGCGAGGATTCGATTAAAATTCAAACAAAGAGACGAGTTCATCCTCGATTCAATTACAACTTTCTCCGAACGAAGATGTTGAAGAACACGTAAGAAATTTAAGAAAAAAAAATTTTATTCGAGTCTTGAAGATCTCCATAGAGTTCGATTAATATTCAGTTGACAGTGTAAACAAAGAGAAAATGACATGCAAGGAGAAAAACCTCGAAAATATTCGTTCAAAATTCGTTTCTCGACATTTCAAACTCAAAGATTTAATTGACTATTATTTAAAAATTAGAAATGCGTAATTGATTTTGTTAATATTTCAAAAATAAAATGGAGAAAATTTTGATAAACTCTAAGAAAATTAAAAAACACAATTCATTAAATTTTTTAATCTTTTAATCGAGAATGATAAATTTTTCATGATATTTTAAGATCTCTATTTAATAATATGCAAATTTATGTATTTATTTTATTGTGAATAAGATTACAGATGCCTATGTATAATAAAATTTTTATGAATACGAAAAAAGTTTAAATGGAAATTTGCTTTTTCAAATTCTATAGATTTTTATATATTTAAATTTTACATAAATAACAACAATCTAATTATAACACATTTGTCATGAAATGCAATGTTATTAATTGATTAATTCCCTATTTAAATGTTAATCATGATAAGCGCATGCGCATATAAAATAATAAAAAATCCTCATCGAATCTCTTCTCGCCGCCATATTCAACAGCAATCGATACTCGCTTCAACTTTATTACATTCCAATTACAAGTTTCGTCGAATCCAATTCTTGGTCACAATAACAAAGTCTCGATTGGTCTCGCCTCTGAACTTTCACGCAACTTGATACAACATCACAGATTTGTACTATTTCTCCATTAGCTTACGAACCAATTCACCAAAACCTAACCTAATTGTAGCATCAATAATCTTCCTTATCTAATAATTTAACCCGATAAAGGTGACTTGGAACTCGATATTCGTCGAACAATGGGCCAGTCTCGAGCGAAAGTCGATTAGACACGGTTGATGATACCGAGTTAATAGAATAGAAAAGCAAGAATCGAGGCTCGATAAACGCGGCCCAGTTTTCCACACCGATTATTCGCAGATAAACGATAATATCGTTTCTGCCTCGAAACTAGTTTAATTTCCGCCAATGATAAACTGGATACGCGGCTGGTATCAACCAACCTCGCATTGTCGGTTTCCAGGATAGATAAAGCGCAATCACGTGCACCGAAAATGCGCTCGACCGCACGAACGAGTTCCACTGGGGTTAGTAGAGAATTTGTTTGATTTGTTTCGTTGATCTAAAGTGGTTGACTTTGATGATGAAGCGAACCGTGAGTTTGTTAGTGACAGTGTCGTTACTATTTTGTTTTCGAATGATTTGTGATAAAGTGTGTGTTGGATACGCGTGTGAGAACAGATTTGGATGAAATTTATTTCAAATGATCATTTAAAAAAGAAAATTTTACACGAAGATTATTTAATAAATAATGTTTCAATTGAGGTTATGTTATTTTAATCGAAGGAATTTGAAATAATAGACAAACATTTTTATTATAAATTTAAAACATAACGTTTTGGAATATAATATGTTAAAAAATTCGTATACTGAACAATTATAAAATAAAAAAAAAACCATTTATCTCGAGGATACGGAATTTTTTAAAGAATAAATTAACATCCCATATTTCCACTCTAAATTAGGATCATAATCTCGAGAATCTCTCGCATGAGGCACAAAAACAATGAATAATTGAAGGCAACTAGTTGTACAACGAGAGAAAATAAAATACCTGATATAAAACAAAAGCGAAATTGCTTTTTGACAAATCCACATTGTACGAATAAGAGGAAAAAAAGGAAGGAGGGGGGGGAGAAAAGTAAAAGAAAAGAACCGAGAACACGTTCATAAAACGTCATCCGTGAGAGGCAAGGCAAAAGAAGAAGATAGAAACAAAAAGGAGGGCACTCGTGGCGACCACGAAAAACGAGGAACCACTTGTCAGCCCGGAAAACACGAACCTTCCCTATGACCGTCTCGGCCAACGAGGAGAAAATAGTTGAAAAAAGAGGTTGGAAAATGTGGAAAACGCGTGTTGAAGAATGGGACGTTTGTCCTCGAGGGAAGAGGAAAGGCTAAGAGCATCTTCGCAGGAATACAAAAGAGGATGATATTATTTTTTTGTAACCAAAGACAAGGAGGAACGAGAAACGAAGAAGAAACAAGAAGAAAGTAAAAGGAAAAGAAATAAGTAGAAAAAGAGAGAGAGAAAGGGAGAAAAAGATAAGAGGGGATTGGAAAGTCAAGATGGGAAGCAAGCCGCGTCAGCGCGCTTTTGTTAAAGAATAACTTTCCTCTCGTCGCGATTTTTGCACACGATCGTCCAACCAACAATGATTGATGCCCTGAGGAAAATGGAAAAAGGGAGTATCGAAGGAAAAACCGGATCGATTCGAGTCAAGCGATCTATTCTAAACTTCCTGTTTGCCGGTAAACAAAGATATATTTTAAAACGTCATGAGAAAAGTAATGCGGTGATTGAAAAATGAAAAGAATTCGAAATTGAATTCTAATTATTTGGAATTAATTTTCTGAGAGAATCAATAACTCGCAATTAATCAAAGAAATTGAATCACGCTCTCGAATAAATATTTAATTTTTGAGGTTAGAGGACAGAATGTTTTGGTAGAATTTTTGGTTTTGTAAAGGATTTATTTTTTCTCAGAGATAATGCTGAGGGATTCAAAGTAGCTTAATATAAGATTACATAAGAAGCATATTAATGTAAGTTTAGGTTTGTCTATGTAGATTTAGGTTTCTTGAAATGTAAAGGTAAGGTTAATTCTAGGTTTTTCAAGTTCTCTATCAACTTAATGCCCTTCGAGATTAACTTTTACGTTACTTAAATTTAAATCTGAGTTAATTTCAATTCAGAAATTTTCACATCCATATTAACTAGGATTTCTGGCTCTTACTCGTATTAATCTTTCTAATTACGTCATTCTCCATGTCAAATTCATATAAATTAAATTTAACGAAGCTCTCTGCATCATAGTGCCATCTATTTACATAGATTTAATCGAAATTATAATGTGCAGCTTCTTCCACGTTACAAGAACTATATTCGTCTTAGGCTCGAAACGTCCATCAGAAACTTTGATAACATGATAGAATCGAAAGAAAATTACGCCCTACTTTCTTCATCCTCGTTTCCTCTACGTATCGATCATCAACCGCTGCCACATAGAAACACATTTATCATTTCTCAATGACTTTTTTTCTTATAAAAAATCTCTCCTCCAACTTTCAAACTCAGGCGCTTTCTGCTAATTAGTCTCTCTAATGATTTATATATAGGTCCCTCAGAATCCTCTCCTCAAGTATCGACAAATTAAGAAGAAAAAAAATTTGGTAAATTTTTTTTCATCGAAGAATAACCGAAGATCGGTACAAATGGCAAGACACGTTCTTTAATGGATTAATCGAAAGCTATCTTCTCATTCCACTTGGAACTGCTTCAATTCCCTTGATCCGATACACGACGGTATCTCAGTTCACCTGCGACAGAAGGCGAGCAATTATTTCCACCAGAACTCAATTACGGATCACAGAAGAGATAGGCCGATCCTATCATCTTTCCGCGATAAGAATCAGCCACCTTTGTATCATCTGTCGAAAATCCATGATCCGAGACCCATGAGGTCTTTAATCCTCACCGATGAGCAGATTATTAAAATGCAGATCTTTCGATCGTTCATCTTTGTCAATGTTCTTTTTTCAATCGATCCGATTCTTATTGATTTTGAGTAGATTTTCTGATTGGTAATTTAATGTAAAGATAATGTTGGATCTCGTGATAGAAAGTTGGAATTCTGAGAAGAAAAAATTAAGTTATTTAAATGTTGCTTTAGAATTTTTTTGTAATAGATTTGTCACAATAAATTGACTTTTACTATTTGGAAAATTCATATACAGTAGAATTCTATTCATACAAATCTAAAGTATTTTGCTATTTTTAACTTTTTTGAAATAAGAGTGCAAATACAGATAAATGGATTTAATTCTACACTAATTTCTACATTCTATTTTATTTTTCATTCATTATATAATGTATTAATCTAATTTAAATAATAAGGATTTATCTAAAGTTCATTCAATCAAATCAAATTAATGAAAATTTCATTCCAATAAATGAAGTTTGGATAATTTAAATGATGTTAGAATTATTAATATATTTTAAATGACGGATTTTCATAAAATAAACATAAAAAAATTAAAGATAAATTCATAGTGTATTAAAATGACATTCATAGTGTATTAAAATTTAAAATTAAATGTTCCAAAAGTTCATATAAATGGAATTCTATTCTAATCAGTAAAATACATAAAGTATATATTGCAATGCATAAAAATTGAAACACTTACCTTTATTTTTATTTTATTTTTGAAATTCTATTCAATAAAATCTAATTCATACAAAAATCTAACTTAATAATCAAAATTAAATATTAGACTCATCAGAATGACAGCCAGAATTCCAAATCATTCATTCTATAAATGACGTAACCCCTACTCCCAATTACTCGTCTCTTTTCAACAGTCGCTCATTTCCGGTCGACGTTCATCCGTCGTGTTTTCGGTTCGTCGATCCCTTGGGAATGAGAGGATAGAGCCCCCTCGGGAATCAGATGGAATGGTTATCCCGATCGCAGAATCCGGTGGCGAGCCGTGATCCAACGTGGCGCAAAATGTACACACGCCAGGTTTACACGAACGCCGCCAGTGTCGAGTGCACAAGTATATCGATATATCGATATCGATCGCCCTCTGTCGAGCGATCGTCGAGGGAAATGAGTGTAGTATGTGTCGTTGGACAGGATATAGGTACATGCCGTTTCGAGCCGATCGATGATGTTTACGCGTGCAATAAATACCCAAGTGTCCTGTTTCGAGGTTTCTTCGTTAACTCATACGGCTGATGAAAATGACATGGTAAGCTCGATCGATCTTCCTATTTGCTATAATCAGGCGTTCGATTCTTTGGAGGTTAGGTATAATAGTCTCGATATGGTAGAGATGTTTGATGTGAAGAATGATGTTTGATCGGCTGATCGATATATTAATCAGTGTACTGATAGGAATTAGAAGCATATATTTATCTTCTATGTGCAATTTTGATCAATCATCAAATATCGTATTCTTTTTTCGAGAGCGATATAGCAAATAGTAAATTGAACTATTAGGAAGTCACATCTATTGGCTATCTATAATAAGTATGATCGCTGCATTTAGAGGAGCATTATTATATTTTCTTTTCAGTTTATTATCATAATACTATTTCTAATATTTTGTTATTTTATATTTTACTGATTTTGTGACTATAGCATAGTTTTATTGTTAACTATTATTATTTCGTTTCAGAAATCAATTTATCTTATCTTATCTAAGTCAAAAACAGGTTTAGCAAGTAAAAAATATCCATCAATTTTAACCTTTAATCGAATTTCGATCTATCTAATAACAATATAAAAAGATTTAAAATTCAAATTATTCCTAAGCTCAATAACTCGACCAAAATTCTTAAATCTAAATTATAAAATTAGAATTTCGACAAGAGTAATAAATACGCACACATACGGAAACATAAGTTATTCGCAGCGTTCTCTCATTACTATTCTCACCCTAATTCTCCTCGAGGCAGACACAATTTCCCAAGCAGCGGCCCTCCTAACGAGTTAATGTCGGCAAAACGGTATACGGTTTCATTAATTATCGCCACGGTAATGTCCTGCCCGTTTAGAAAGACCTTTTCATATCTAGGTTCCAGGAAACCCAGCTACCACTAATGGTCTGTCACTTCGTTCCTTTATTTCGCGCCATTTTGAAATATTATCATCGAATTCTGCTATCCATAAATCGAACGAACCTATGCGATAAAAGAGAGGCAAATAAGTATTTCCTTTTTGGCAAAGTTTGAGAAATTTTAAAATTAAAGATTCTTTTTTTTTTTTTTTTTTTTGATAGAATTTGGTCAAATTAAGATTAGAGCATTTCTGAATTTTCACAATCTTTTAGGTTAAGATTAATCGAATTATCTGGATTTGAAAGATTATAGAAAAATTATAAAAATATTAAGTACTTTTTTAATTTAAATTTATTTGAATAAAATTGATTATTTTTTTTTCAAATAGCCAGTAGCATATGAAGTTATGTTCATACAACCTGTTCAGCAAAGATTAGGTGTAATTGCAACTATTAATTTCAGAGTCAACGTATAATTTCTTGCTTCCCGTTAAATTGATTTATCAGAGTTTCGTCATTGTTAATTCATAGAAAACGCGGCAACCGTGACGCGCCAATTAATGAAGCATCCTATAAAGCTTCTGGAGGGCGGATCTATTTGTTTTGCACGGAATAATGTAACAAAGTCGATTAATATTGTAGGCAAAGCAGACTAATTATTCCATGTTCAATTAATTTCTCGCAAAATTTGTTACGATAAATGAACGAATCGTTATATAATATACAGAAATATATATAAATATATAAATTGATTTAAAAATATATTTTTATTCTCTATTTTCGAATCTAATAGTAAAAAATAAATAAATTAAAAAATAATTTAGATTTTTATTTATTTTATATTTTATTTTATATTTTAATTAGATTTTTATAATTATAAGATGTCACATTTTTTTATATCTAAAATATATTCAAAATCACAATTACATTTCAAATTTTGAAACTTTTCTATTCAGAATTAATCTAACACCGTTTTTATTCCTTTTTCAGGTACAATGACGTGATTCATTTTGGTATCTACATAGTATTAAAACCTGACACAAAGTTATGGAAAAAATAGCCGAACGACTAATTAAACCATACATAATATCCTTCACCTGGCCACGATAGGGAAAAGCGTAATTTTTCAAAGGAAAAAACAAAGGAAACGTAGGGAAAAGAGAGGAAGTGTCATTGAGAAAGTTGATTATGCCCCTAATAATTTGCGTCTCCACGACTAAAGAGAGGAACAAAGGAATTGCAGGGAAACAGGCGGTCCTTTTCGTTGCTCCTATGTTCCTTCTACAGGAAACACAGTCGCTCTGACGTTACATAATTTCCAATTAGTCGACTGGGAACAGGCGCCGCGGTAAGTAAATTCGTCGCTATAGAACAGAATATTTCTTTCACGAATCAAATTAACGCGACCTGTTTACTTGTCTCTGGATATGAATCAGGATTTGTTGCAGGAGGATACAGAATCTATGGAGTAAATGAAACGCGAAAGGAAAATGGATAATGATGTCTGCGTTAAACAGGAATTTTGAGTAATTTTGGAATTAGTAATGTATAAATATTCGAGCTTATGTAGTAGGTTTTTCTAATTATGGATAACAGTAAATTTTGAACTTTCCTAAGTCTAAATTCCAAAAGATTAAAAGATTTATTGCTTAAATCTAGATAACAAGAACTAAATTCTCTTCAGTCTAAGAATCTTTCTGAATGTAGAGTTTCCTAAATCTATAGCAAATCTAAGTTTCATTTATTCAATCTTTAAATAATAGTAAATCTAAGTTTCCATTACATTTATACTTTTTTTTAGTCTAAGGATCCTTTCTTTCTAGGATTCCCTAGATTTAAGTAATAGCAAACATTAATCTCAAATAATAGCAAAAGGTTTCCATTATACTTATATTTTTCTTCAAGTTAAAAATCTTTAATAAATCTAAATTTTCTTTAATCTAAGGATTTCTCTTGAATTTACTAGATATAAAATCTAGGTAGAGTCTTCATTAGTCTCAAATAAGTAATAGTAATAGTAGAGTAAAGTCTTTTCTTCTAACTTAATCCAAACTTTTCTTCAATTTAAGAATTTTTTTTAAATCTATTTTTGCTAACAAATCAAATTTTTCTTCAGTTTTAAATAACAATAAGTCTAAGCTTTTATTAAAATATTCATTATAAAAATAACCCCAGATTTTACTTTTCATTTATATTTTTCCTTTTTTGAAAATTTTTTTTAAATTGTAACTAATTGCAGTAAATTGTATTGTCAGGATTGAAATGTGAACATACATGTGTGTGTATTGTCGCTCTCTGTGTCAATCGACAAACAAAATAACCACGTCTCATGGCCGAAAGTGAGCGGAAACAGAATGGTTGCCACGAGTTGATCGGTGAAGTGTAACGCGGATCCATAAGTCATGAGATGAAGCACGTTCAAACGACCCTCGACAAACTGAACGAGCGTTGACACGATGTAAAAGACGCGAGAACACGAGTATTTACCCGTGTCCAACCTTTGCTCTTTTTCTAATTTCTTTTCTGTTTATTTCTTTGGAATTCTTGAATCATTTACTTACAAATCAATTATAGGTATATTTTTGATTTTTGAATTTTTTCTTTTTAATTTATATTAATTATTTAAAAAAATATTTTATTATATTTCAATTTGAAGTTTAATAACAATTTTTGTCATTTTTTTTTTAATTGTCTATCTTCTAGTTAAAATATTTTTTTCCTTTTTTTTATTTTATTAGAGAGATTTGTTATTCTCCTTTTACGTAATCAAATAGTCAGGAACAATCTCGCATTGCGACTTTTATTTCGTTCTCTATTACGCTATACGAGGAATTGAAAAAAAAGAAAAAATAAAACAAAACTGTTTCAATAGAAATTATGAAACACAAGGATGGTTAACGAATTGCAAATGAAGTAAGAAATAAAGAAAAAAATTTATTTATTAATTTATTTAAGAAACATATAATATACAATACTATATATATAATACAAAATAAAATCATTCTTCATCTTTAACTAATTATTATTCTTTTCTTTCATTTAAACAATCACGGATGATCCAAGAGTAAGGATTTCCTAGGACACGATGGAAATGTTTGCCGCCAATTTGATCAAGAACTGAATTCTGCATTACTTGCAAATGTCTATTGAATAAATTCAAGAGGATCGAAAAGGCTACTACCCTCTCGAGGCTTTGTTCCTTTATTTTTATTTTTATCTGCAAATCAAATTAACCGACCGCATAATGTTCATGGAAGAACCTTCATCCTTCCATTCTTTTATCCGCATTATTTTCTTCCTTCTCACAGAGTTTCCTTTCTTATGGGGTAGAAACCGTATCCTGTGATGTATGATGTCGGCAGATTCTATCTAACGATTCGGAACGACCGCATTGAACTTTGTAATCAGCTATTCCCGACTTCGTTAGAATACGTTTGCTTCGAATGGTATTCATATTGGTATTACGATTGGGCTATTCTTCAATGTTCTTTTCAAAGTTCCACCAACATTCATCTCTCTTAAGAATACTTAACTTTTATAGATGTTGGAACATTAAGTTCTATTACAAAATTCTCATTGCTAAAATAATTGTATTCTAGTATTAAAAGATTTTAACATTATAGAATTTGCAGAATTTTGATTTTCCAAATCTTATTGCTTGGAAATTTACTTCAAAATACAGAAAAGATCATTATATTCCTTAAGAATTTTTTTAAAATTAAATATTTTTATATTTATTCTATCACTGAAAATTAATTGTAAAAAATATACGTAATTATATTAAAAAATTCTACAATTATAAAGTTTATAGAATTTTGAGATCTTAAGATCTGAAAATTATTTAGAATTCCAAATGAAATTATTAGATTCCTCAAATATAAAGTTATATATAAAGTTTATTAATTATTTTTATATTTATTTTATCATTAAAATCATGAAAAAAATTTATAGAATTTCAACTTTTAAAATCTATTTAAAAATAAAAAAAGTCATTATGTTCCTTAAGAATTGTTTTAAAATTTAAAATTTTAGATGTACAATTTTAGATTTTTATTATTACAAAATTTCAGTAATTTAAATGAATATATCATCATAAGAACAATTTAAATCAATGTTAAATTATATACAAATTATATACAAGTATATAAATTTTAAGTATGAATTAAAATATTATATATCAACGTTGAAATATATTTATAGAAATTTACCCCTATATTTTAACATAGTTTTACAATCGTTTATATCAACTTTGATGTAGGTTCACAATAGTCTAAGCCAATGCTAATATATGTCGACGTTAACGAAGGTCCATAGTAGATTAAGTCAATGTTGACGTCGGTTCACAATAGTATAAGTCATCGCTTGACGTAGATTTGCATTAACCTAGATTGACTAATATAATTATATTAGCATATATTTACTATATCGTTCGAGTATTAAAACATTTGTTTAATTTTAAGTTATTTCTAATAAAATATTGAAACGAAATATCTGTGTAATTTAATTTGTATAATATAAAAAAATGAATGCTAAATGTCATTTTTAAATGATATTGTATATTAATATTGATTTGCAATTTTAAGACTTTGCAAGATTAACATAAATTCAGCTCACAATAATTTAGATCTATATTGACATAATATTTTTTTATGTTTTTTTATTTGTATATTAATTTTTATATTAATATTAATTTTCGATCGATGTTAATAAAAATTTGCAGGAAAATTTTATGTAAGATTGTATTAAGAATATATTAAATGAAAATTGATAATAATTTACATACATAACCGTAGATTTTCAGTAATTCCAACCAATTTCGTTCAACTTTTTTTTAAGAATAAAATTTATTTCTCATAACGTACTCAATAAAAAATTCTTGCTTTACGCGAAGAATATTATTGATTCAAATAACATATTATTGAAACAATGAGGGAGGAATGAGGAGGAATAAGTAATAAAGTTGAAATCGTTCAACCAGTTTGGTGCACATGCATAAATAGTGGGATTAAAGCGACAGCGAGTTGTCGTACGATATTTTACCGCGTAAACCGCGTACGCCTCTGACGAATCGCGAGCATTATCGGTAATTGCAAACGCGATCAACCTAGTCACTAGCACGCAGAATATTATCGATAATCTTTCCACCCGTATTTTCCATGCATAATGTCCGCCATTACGTGATAAAATATTTAGCAAATTTATTTTGTTATTAAAAGGAAATAAAATGAAAATTTTTGAGTTGGAACAAAAATATCGAAATTATTGAAAATATCGATTATTCTGTTATTCTGTTATTTCTAATATAATCGATCGTAGATGTGAAACGCCCTCTATTCCTTGATTTCAATATCATATTTTGGTTAAGAATTTAGGTCGATATTACGTGTAATACGCAGTATGTAGATCAAAATTTAATACGAGAGAATTATATACATCTGAAACATAGTTGAGAAATTTGCAGATGTATATCAAATTCTGGATTCTAGCAGATATTATAGAGGTAACCTAGCATGTCACTAATGCTTATAATTTAGATATTCCCCGTATGTGTAGCCTAAATATCCTAGATTTGCAGCTGTCAAAGATTTCTGAAGAAACTTCTTTGCATTTCTTCATTAATTAAAAAATGAAATATATTATTTCTAAAATCATAGATATGTTCACATAATGATTTTTATTAAGAATGAATATACATCAAATAAAAATATGTATTTACATTGCAATAATATGCAATGTAATATTAGTTTATTAATAATTTTTCTATGGATTGATGTAGAGGTTAAGTAAAAATCAATTTTAATTTTTTTAAATGGATCTATATAATTTTCATTGTATTAATCAGATTTATTATTTACACAAAATTAAACTATTTATATCAAAAAATTTTTATTTTAGAAGATTGTAATTCATAAAAAAGATTAAAATTCATAAAAAAGACGAATATGAATAGCAGAATATTCGCATGTTTCTTATATGATACAATTTTTTAAATTAAAGATTTTTTGACATAAATAGCTTTTTTTCTAGAAAAGAATTTTTTTCTAAGAAATAATTTTTTATATCAAACAAACGTGTTTTGTTTGAAACATTTTTTTATATTTTTCGATATTTTACTGTTCAGAGATGAGCACACTATATATTAAATAGTAAACATATGTAATATTATAGGAAGAAAATACGCATGATTTTGCTACGAAAGCAAGTCAATTGGATTTCACATATTGGTGCGTGGTATGAATATTTAACTTGTATTCCTGGAATCGATTAAGCGGAGCCGATACCCAGGGATTTCGTCAATTATAATGACAGGTTTATATCGTGTATCGTATAAAATATACGATCGAATTCATACGTTAATATGATTCGTGGAATATAATTTTCATTAATATAGATCAAGTGGCTGGAAATACACGTGATGGAAAATACTCGACAAGCCTAGCCATGTTCACAGGCCGTGTCCAGAGTGCACAATAGGCCGAAACGTCGTTCCAGTGATTAACCGTGCACTATGTCGCCAACGAATTTGCGAATCGAATTTATCGGATTCGAAGATACAACAATGAATCCTATTTTACCACGACCACTAATTCGATCGATTGCTTCATCCTCGATTGTTTGCCGATCTTCGATCTGTCTGCGTATACAATGTATCTACATTATATTATTACTCGTCAATATAGAGAGTACAGGAAGACATTGGCCTGAATAGAGGTAAGTGCAGATTTGAGGGTAATCCAGGTGTAGATTAGACTAAGCTTGAGCCGGTTTTAACTTGGAAGATGGTGGATACGGATTAACCTAGACCTAGGTTACCTTGGAGATGAGTAAGCTATGGTTTGAATCTGTGTGCTACCCTGAGTAATCATAGTTCTATTGAATTCTCATTCGGTCTACTGTAAACATAGACTATTGTAAATACTAAGTTAAGCCTACGTTTGCATTGACTTAAATTACTAAAACTGCATGCCAAGATAGATCTTCTAAAAAGTTGATCTATTTACTAGGTCTCTGATAATTTATCGTATATATGTTACATATCTCTTTATTTAAAGGTGTCCTAGCGTTGATCTAAAAGTTGAATACTACTATACTGTATTACTTTGTATCAACTTAAATCTTGTAAAAAATTGGTCTATTAAACTATTGTAAATATTGCTTAACATAGACTTATATATTAATATGAATTTAGAATATAATAATATAAATATTGCTTAACATAGACTTATATATTAATATGAATTTAGAATTTATTGAAATTTTACTTTATTAAACTAAATTAACATTATTACAATTCTGAGTTAAAAATCCTTAATCTCAATCAGAAGTTTCAGTGAACCAGATATTAATGTTAAGCCTAGGTTAGAAAATATTTAATTCAAGATATATCTTTATTGATATAATATTATTTCAACGTAGATCTTTTGAAAACTCAGATTACTTATTGGATTTCTAATAATTCATTCTATAATTAACTTAAATTAAATTACGAATAACGTAAGACCGTGCTAGAGTTAATCTTGACTACTAAAATCAAGATCTTCTATGAAATTAATCCAAACTATCGCGAATTCATGGTACCATTGGTAACTATTGCGTATTCTCGTCAACGTAGAATTTTACGCTAATATACTTTTGTCAACGTTGACCTACTCTACTGCGAAGTTTCACGAAAGTTCCTACGTTAGCATTGACCTACACCACACTGTACACACGTTCATTAACGTTTTCCCCAATCCAATCTACGTCAACCTAAATGTAATTTGAAATTAATCCACGTTAATCCAGTCCTAACGCAACATAAATTAGTAAGCATTCATGAAACCTCGAAACCTAACCTATACTATAATCCGCTCGCTGTAATGCACAAGTTTGAAAAGCATAAGTTTACGAAAATTTCAATGGTATGAAAAATTATATAAAATTAAAATCTGAACAAATCATTTTATATGGACATTTTTCATTTTTGATCACATCGGATTATAAATTATTTATTTAATCCTATTTTATTCCATTTATTTTAATCTTGTTTTTAACAAAATTATTAATAAATCAATAAACGAGTAAATTATGAATATCCTCGAGCACCAGGTGATCTTTTTACGGAATTACCAAAGCTGAAAATAAATTTTTCAAAGTTTCTATGACTTTATGAACGTTTTCGCTCGACAATTAAACTCGTTTACGAGAAAATCGTGGAATATATCTTCTGTTTTTTTCTACACATTATATACTTATTCATCTTCTCCAGTTTGTTCTAGTCTTTTTTTTATTCAAATTTCAAGAGATTTGCATAATCTCTGGCGCAAAACATCCTTCATTTTCATACACTCTTAATTTATTAAATCTTATTTTCACTCTCTAAGAGTATTAAAAAATTTCCAACCAGAGGAAAATATTGCAATTAGTGACTAGAGTAACTTAAGAAAAAAAAAAAAACTATTTTTATATTTGAAAGAAACAAAGAAGAAGGAAAATTGCCAAGTTTGGTATTTGAAGCACGTTCGAGAGATCCATTCCTCCATTCCATCTCCATTATTTCACCGTGGTTTTTCTCAAAAAACGGTTTCCAATGGATCAAAGACACGAAAGAGACGAAAAAACGGCCGGATTGAAAAGCGACTTGGACAACGGAGGCTTAATAAAGGCGGTGCTGATCGGGAAAACACAAGAGTAAAAGGGAAATACGCGAGAAGAGCTGTGCAAGAGAGGAAATCTCCCTTTCTCTGCATCGATCCGTTCGCTAATTAATGTTCCACGAATGAAGATTCGAGTGTCGATTGGTCGTGACAGAGAAAATCGTTCAGAGAGAGTCAGGATATAGGAAAATTTTGTGATTTTCGCGTGGAATGTTGGCAACGCGCGTCTATTTGTATTTTAGGAATTTTTAGGTTAGATTAAATTCGCATGGAATCTTTGGAATGGCTCTAATATACGATCGATTGTTTTTAGAATCTTTTTTGGAATTTTTATATGATAAAATGCGGATATTTATTTTAAAATATTAATTGTAATTATTTTCCAATTGGTTGTTTGTTATCATTTGTATGTAGGCATGTATCAATTTCGCCATTTAATCGTAATACTATTCTAGATTGATGCCAGAATTGTCGATGTATGTATATTATATCATATAAATGATTGTAATCGGAATAACGTAATAAATGTATATAGATAAATATAATTAAACGTCTATCTCAATTAAATGTAATTAGAATCGATAATAATCGCATGCCTTTAGTAATTATTATTTTGACAAATTTCGCTGATCTAACAATCAAATATAATTCTCGATTTCCAATTTCATCAATCACTTTTATCCCATTGCTTCTATATTCTATATTTTCAATTTTAAAAAATATATTTTCATCTCGCTTCAAATTTCAAATTATATATTCTATAAATTCTTAACAAAAAGTTCGAAAATTTTCAATTTCAACCATCTTCAATTCCCGCAAATAATTTCAAACCGAATTAATCCATCCAATTAATCTTTTATCCCAAGATTTAATTTCAATTAAAATCTTGAAATCGCTTCTCCAACTTCCGGTTTCTCTCTTTGATCTCAACCAATCGATTTCGATAACGTTACATCCAAACTCCCAAGATTCTTCGATGCACGAAACGAAACACTGTCCAACGATAATTCCTAGATTTTCCTCAATTCGACTTCCGATTTCAAAGGCACGACGTCAGAGATTCGAGGCATTTCGCGCCGCGTTCCAAAGCAGTTCATAGCATTTCGAGGTCACCAGCGGTGGGCAGAGGTGTTACGTAACTCCTGCCAATGGGTCGAATACGATCCACGACATCGTCCACTTCGTCGATCGTTTATCTCGGTATCCCCTCTCCCTCGTCTCGGTTCACCGAGATCGCCGCGCATCGCGCGAGAAACGTTCCACGGTTTCCCGCCATTTTCATCGGCCGTTTATCGACCCACGAAAATGGAACGAGCCAACCAAGTTTCGAGGCGATCGTGATGGTTGGACGGTGATCGAAAACCTGTCGTTGAACGTGGTTCGTGGTAGGCAACCGGAAACTGAAGCTATATTACCGACGAGAGGAAATTTTATACGAGGTGAATGCATTGTTCATTCAAGAGATGTATCTAATATAGTGAAAGGATTATCGTAGGAGATATGTGTATATTTCGTGTATATTTTTATATTTCTGTAGTTACTATTGAAAGTTAAAAAACTTTTAGAATTTTTTTATAATCTTTAATTAACTTTTACGTTTTTACAAAAAATAAATTTTGATTATTCATTCAATATCGATTGTTATTTTCTTATATTAATTTTGCAATATATTTTTCTTAAAGAATAAAAAATAAATTATAAAGAAATTAGTCGGCAAACGATTGATTTGTTTTTTTAATTTTTATCAGTAAGTATATATTATATGTATATATCTTTATACTTTTAAATATTATGTATATATTACATATTTTATACATATTTTTTTATTTTTATGTATTTTATATATTTTTTCATGCTTATATATTTAAAATACATTATACATTTATATTATTAATTAAAAAATATTTTGTTTCAGAAATTGAAATTTGCAATTCAAAAAGATAAATATGGAAGAGAAGATAAGTATAGAAAAGAAGGTAAGAATTGTTTTCAGTTCTTAAATTTAAGTAAAATGGTGAAAAAATTATTAATTTGTGAAAATATGTCAATTGGTAAGAAAAGATAAGTATTAAAAAGTAAGTAAGAACAGTAAGTATATCAAATCCTGAAAAAAAATTTCACATTCCACCTTCTCTTCAATTATGTTATCCTAGTACAAAATTAAAAAATTGAACGAAAATTTTGAAAAAATTTCATACATTACCTCTTATTGAATTATATTCTCCTAATACAAAGTTGAAAAAAATTTGGAAAAAATTTTTATTAGCTAAAATTCTGATTTTGTATTAGGAGAATATGATGAATGAGGAGGTGGTACATGAAATTTTTCGAAAAATTCCAAAAATTTTTAGTTAAAATTCCGATTTTGTATTAGGAGAATATGATAAGTGAAGAGGTTTTATAAACTTATTCTATATATTTACGTTTTACAGTTTTTATCTTTTATAATATTTTTTTCCTTTTTTTTTTTTTACAGTTTCCTTAATTCTAGATACTTACCCTTTACATACTTACCTGTTATACTCATCTCTGTTTTATTTTGTGATACTGAACGTTTTTTGACAATTTATTTAATTCTAAAGGAATATAAAGGTGTTCCATAAATATATCTGGAATATCTCGCTATTTTTGATGATATTAGAAAAATGTTTTAGATAAAAATTGAATGGTTTCAAGGAAACTTCTCACGTTATTAATTTTCTCGTAGATGAACCTGTAAAAAATTTATAAATATTTTACTTTTTTAAATAGAATTATATTTTTTAATTCATTAATTGATGTATCTCGGTATTTTCTATAAAAAATATTGACTATGAAAATCGAAAAATTATCAATTATCAATTAAACAATTGAATATTATTAAATATCTTCTAAACTAATGATTTTTTGCTAATCTAATAATTTTTCATAGAAAATGAGATACTACATTTATTATTCGAAAAACATAGAATCCTATTTGAAAAAAATAAATGTAAATCCTACAAAAAAAAAATTATTAACATCAATATATATATCCCTCAAAACCATTCAACTTTTATTTAAAACATTTTTTAATATTATCGAAAATAATTAATATATTACATATAATAAGACTAAGAACAGAAATATATAAAAATATTTCACATAAAATTTTTACTCAGCCTGTAAACATGAACATGCAATTACGAGCCACCTTATATATCTATTTTTAAATCCATACGCAGATATTTAACGCATTTCAAAATTCGGATGAATTATCACGAATATTAAATTAATTACTATACATCGAACACTATTGAAATACGCGAAAATGATTCAAATATTATTGTGATTCTTTGATATTGGAAATTGTCGAGAATTCATCGCCGGTGTATAACGAATCGAAAATTTTCTATCGAATTAACGTCCGGGAATATATCGACGTTTCAGAATTAAAATTCGTGCACGAGTGAAATTCCGTGTGGAATTTCGGCGGATATTTAGTCGAACGAGTGTTTGCGCGAATGAGAGTGCATCGTTTCCGGAAGCGAATTTCTCAAACATCGGCCCTTGATATCATCGAGCCGGTTACACTTCATCGGAACGAATTAACGAGGGCTCGAGTAGCTTGCTATGTTTTAACGCGATTACCCGCTAGTTCTGAACCTAGCCATCTACCCTGGCCATAACCTCTATCCGCCTAATCGCGCAGACAGGAATTTCTGATCATGAAAGTCGTTTAAAAATGGGAATCTTCCTTTATAGGTGAAAATACATAATAAATCGACTATCTTATGATAATATTTTTCACGTAGAATTAAAATCATTCTAATTTTAATTATTATCGAAAAATTTTATGAAGTTTATCAAGATAGATAGAAATACTTTGTGAATTTAATTCTAGAGTCCCTAAAGTTACTTTAAAATTCTCTAAGATCTTTTAAAAATTTAGAATCTTATATTATATTTAAAATATTTAATATATATTTATATTTAAAATATTTAACCTAAGCTGTCGATAGATAAAAATATCTTGTGATCACTAGAGTTACTAGAATCCATTATAATTTTTTAGAACAACAAAATTAATATGACAATTTTTAAGAATGAGAAATTTTCACGAGAAAATAATTACATAATTAATATAATAATTATATAAATAATTATATAATTAATTATAAGAAAATAATTATAATAATTAGATTTAAAAATTTATTGGAAAAATTTTCAATAATCATTAATTTGGTTCTAAAAAGAGTTATTCGAATCTTTGAAGCAGAAGGAAGGGAAGTGTCCCTGTAGGACTCTCTGAACATTAGCAAAGTTTTTGAACGAAGTTTCCTCCCAAGAGTTCCTTGAGATTTCTAACGCGATTTGCTATCCCCTTTCCAACAGGCTTCGGGAAAAGTTTCAAATTCATTAGACGCAGTGAAATTATTCGCCGTTTAATAAGCGGCTATAAACGTGCCACGTAGCACTCTGTCGACGTTGGGAAAAGCTTAAAAGCTTGGAAGGCTTTTAGATGGCACGCTTGAGTCACCAAGGATCATTAGAGTTTATCAATATTTGCGATCGAGTTTTAATCTCGAAAAATTAAATATCTTGTGACAGTCGGCTGTTCCACGAAAAGAAATACGACACTTGGATTTTTTGTTGAAAAAAGAACGAAGAAAAATGGTGTGAAAGAAGCTGGATTAAAATAAATAGAAAAAAGGTGAGAGATACTTAGAACAGAATGAATGAAAGGAAAAGAAAAGAAGAAAAAAGAAGCTCTATTAAATTAAGAGTACGGAAAAGAAGAAGAAAGGAAAAGACGTGAAACGAATAGATGAGAAACGAGCACGGTCGCTGCTAAATATTTGTCCTTGACGTTTCACTTTTCATGGATGCAAATTGAGAAGAAATAATAATCGTTGAATAAATATAAAAAATATAGTTCTTCGAAGATATAAATTTAACGAATAATCATATTCTATAAATATAATTAATGAAAAAGTTAGACAGAAATTTATTTAATTATTAATCGATGGATAATAAATACATAAAAATAATTACTTAATTTAAATTCCAAATTATAGAAGCATAATATAATATTGACAAAATTTTTAAAGCAATAAAATCAATTAAATGGTCCCTATTTTAAATAATTACTAGATTTTTTTCTTGATTCCTATCTAATTGCACAAAAAGTCTACATTATATGTTAAAATGTTTAATAAGATATGTATCTCTCATGGTTTACCATGTGAGGGAAAAAGAAATTACGGAGATAGCCAGGCGGAAGAGAGAATGGTCGATGAAGGGTACCGGAAGCCGAGAAGCGTGAAGACGAAGTTCACGCTTCCTCGAGCGCTCAATATCGGATACTTGTCTCGAGAGAGAGAAGCTTTCGTCGTTAACAAAGAGACCAGGTCCAAGTTATGCGATAATTACTCCACGGTTTCTATCCGTAAAGGAAAAGAGAGGTGTAGATAGCAAGATGTCTGAGTTCCAACTCCCTGTGGATTTCCGTGTCGCGAATCCACTCTTTTAAACGAACGGCTGGCGCGAGTCCAAATGCAAAACATGAAATTTCGCGATAATTTTCCAATGATCGTCTTGAACGCCATCTCTTGACGTCTTGTCTGTGCGTCGATTCAATTAATTGCCAAGATGGCATAATGATCTCGAAATTAATTTTACAAATTAATCTATCATGTTTGTCACACGATTGAAAGACAAAAAAATCGCAAAATTAAATAATCAAATTTTATTTCGATACGAAATAATTGATATAATATACTTTTTTATGTCACAGAGAGATTCAAAGAATTTTTGGTTCGATTAGATTAGATTAGGTTATCTATCGACTGTCAATTTGGACAATTGAGAGAATATTTGTTATCTGAAACAAAGAAATAAAACTGTGAAATGAATTAATAGTATGTTTATAGGTATCAATAGATAATAAAGCGAAATTTTCATAAAATATGAAAAAATAAAATTTTTAAACATTTGTAAAATAAATATTATTTTACCTATATAGGAATAATTATAATTTATGTTTATATTCTAGTTTCTATTACTGTATAGAAGTTCGTAGAAACAAATACTTTTTGTAGTATAATAGTACTGTAAGTAGAATTAATTACGACAAATCTAATCACTAAGAAAACTTACAAGAGAGGTTAAGTATCGAGCAAGGCATCACGCATTTCTAGTCTCTCCCAGTGAAATCCTTTCCTTATCGATTGGAGGAATCTGGCGTCAATGATCAATTGTTAATTAACGATATCGATGCTTGAATAATTAACGACGTAGTCGTGGCTAAACGAGTATTAATAGGAAGTCAATTGTTCCAGAATCGAGATTTATTTTTCACGACGATGAGTCGCATTCTCGTCAGTATCAAACCGAGCAAATATTTGTCCTTGCTCTTTGAACTGGGGAAAAGTGGCTGTTAACCCTTGCCTTCTTTTTTATATTTGACCAAAGCACCAGCGAAATTAAAATTCCACCTCGAGGGAGGAAGGGAACTTGAAACTAAAATACACCATCGTTCTTCTGTTTCCGATCTCTGGGGAAGAGAAACGCGCAAATTAACGCTACTGGTGAAAAGAATAAATATTAAATGCATCGTGAAACCTTTGAAATTTGATCAAATTCAACATGAATTTGCGGTAAGACGAGACATCTGGATAAGAAAATTATAATATTTTAATTTTGTTAAACTTGATACTAATACAAATATATTAATGATTATTTATTTCAAATATCTTATTCTATACAAATATTATAAGAGATATTATAACATAAAAATGTAAATTTTTTAAATAAAATAGGTTAGAATTAAAATAGAGTAAAATAAGTTAAAAAAATAAATTGTTTTTTTCTGAAAAGAAAACAACTTTGATAGTTATTAAAGATAATGATCGGCAGTAAAAAAAAAAAAGATTACTTACATAGAAAAGGAAATTGAAATTTTATAAAAGAAAAATTATTTTGTTTGCCAGCGAATCGCTTAATCGTGGCTTTCAGGCCACGTTAATTAGAGTGACGTTTGCCGGAGAAAGTCGCGGCAAGGTGATCCATCGTGGCTACCGTGACAGCAAGCTATACATTATTCTCACCAGCGATAATCCATTATCAGGGTACCAGAATCGCGATATTCGTTTTCGACTAGACAATCTAGCTAAAGTATAATCGCGAGATTAATCTCAGTCCTCCACCAATGACTTTCTTCTCAAATATGACTTATTCAATGGTACGATCTTTTCCATTTGTGAAAATCATCCTTTACGTATGCCATTTCAACCATGCAGTATGAAATATCTCATGTAAAGTTTACTTAATGGCGATAGTAATCAAATTTGTCGCCAGATGGCTCTCTAAAGGATTCGATTCATGCGAATCTGCAGTGCAGTTCTGGCTGCGAAAGATCAAAAGTTGTTCTATATGCTCGACTTGCAATTTCTACTAACGCTCGAATATATTTGCAAAGTACGAATTTCGTGAGAAATATCGTTTCCATTCGTGAAAATATTTCCTCTTATTTTTATTTCTAATTTACTTATTACAAGTATTCAATGAATGTGAAACATTTTCGAGAATTTCTTTCCTAGAAATGTTATAATCGGTTCTAAAATGTGACATTTTCGATAATCATTGGCACCAGATTGTGACATAACAAATTTTATTCTAGCGAAAAAAAGCAAAAGTCGAAGAGAATAGAATTCTAAGAAATATTTAACATCTTTTGGATCGTGCAATTTTAATTCCACCAATTTTAATTCTGTGCGCAGCTCTTTGACTAATTAGATTATGCAAAACAGTTGTTACGCGTTCTCGACGTGTCTGGAAATTTTTAATCCCTCAATCTAGCTATCGATGAAATTTTCTCGTTCAATTATATAGTTATAATTTTGATTTTTTCTTTTTTTAATATTTTAATTTTATTAATGATTGATCTTTTATATCATGATAAAAATTCTTAATTTCTTATGATTTTAATTTCATAAAAATTCGAAATTTTAAATCTTAATTAACTATCGAACAATTTTTCAAATGTCTTAGTTTTAAATTGAAGTTCGACTTTAGTTTTCTTTAAATTTCTGAGTAGAATCTTAGAAAATTTTCTATTTCTTTCGCAATGTTTTAGAGTCAATCTTAAAAAAGAAAATTCATGATAAAATTATTTCATGAAAAAGTGGAAAGTTTCGAACGACTTACCCTTCATGCCGAGGACCAACGCCGTTCTCCCAGTCAAAGGAACGATCTTCGATTCTCCAACCAGGATTCTTACACTACGCTCGAGGAACAACTTTCAAACTTCACCGATCACTGGCGATCGTTTCTCGATCGCGACACTGCACACCAACGATTCGTCGATTCAGTTTCAAAAACATAAAACACACTTTCTGAAAAAAAAGAAAAAAATTGATTAGGTTAGATCAATTTAGATATCATTAATCCTAAATTATAATTATAAATATTATTTTGTAACACACAAGAATCTTAAACTATTAAATGTATAATTTAATTAATTATAAATATAAATATATAAATGTAATATTTTATTGGAAAAAAATCAAAAAGAAGAATTTTAATAGAATTTTTAAAAAAAAGTTGAATAATACAAATATACAATTAAAAAAGCTAATGTCATATTATTTTGAAATCACATTTCCATACATTTAATGATAAAAGTTAAAAAACAAACCAACCATTTACTAATTTCATTATATTATTTTATTTTTATTTATCCTTTGGATAAACATATTCGAAAAAGATTTATTTATTTATATATTTATATATGTTATTATTATTCATTTATATATTTTTAATTTAACCTATTCATTTAAGAGAATGAGAAATATAAATAAATATAAATAAATATGCAAGAAATTAATTTTTTTTTCAATTTTTTTATTCAAAAAATACATTTATAATTTTTAACTTATATTTGATCTTTAATTTAATACTGCATTTATTAAACAAAATTATTTCTACACTATACACTTTTTTTTATATAAAAAAAAGTTATAAAAATTATATAAAAAAAAATTAAAAAATTAAATTTAATTATCTTTACAAATTTTGATTAATAAAATCATCTTATGCATCATTTTCAATTATATTGTTAGTAAAATTTTTGAACCTTCACCTCATCATTAGAATCTCTGAAATATTTTACGAAATAATCTGAATATAAGTTAATAGTGGATATAACAATGGCAGCATTACGCAATATCTCATGACTCTCAAATCAAATTTTCGAGGAACCAGTACATTAATCGATTTTCCAAATACGCGATCACACATCGGATTTAGAATTTAAACGAGAATTAAATCTTTATGGAATTCACACATATCGTCAAAAGACAAATTAATAAAGGCTGCGATAAATTAAAATCGCTACTCGTGTTTAATTGGGTTATTACGATTTAATGTTATGCAAAGTTTATAAAAAATAAGCATGTCAACCTCGAGTTACTATTTAATGAAGGTTAGGTTATAATAGGATCACGCATGAAATTAAAAAGCGGTATAATAAAGTGGATAATTACTGCCCTTAATGGTGGTTGAAGTTACTTGATATTAAAATTAGAACACTCAAGGAATAACGAATAGATATAGGTGTGTGGCGTTGGTTATGATTTAGAATTGTTATAAAGATTAGTCACGCATAAAATGAAAAAACTGGAATAATATCATGAACACAAGAGATTAAAATTGAATTATGACAGGCACTAAGAAATTAAAATGTTTGAAAAATAATGAAATTAATTAAAATTCACGAAAAAAGTATGTAATTAAAATCCTCGAGAAGAATTGGTTAATATTAAAAAAATTAAAAACGAAAATTAATATAAAATTAAAAAAGAAATTTAAAAGATAAAATTGAGTTGATTTGATGTGTGAAAATGTTAGGTTAGTTACATGATATTAAAGTTGAAATGGATTAACGCAAGTTGGAGCAGCTATAGGCAGTTGCACGTAGGTCGTGGTGAAACAGAATTGTTGCGTTTAGGTATTAGAACAGATTAGCACACCGGGGCCACCGGATCTGAACGAAATCCTATTAAATCAATTAATACATAAGCTATAAGCAAACAATCATTAAGCTCTCATTCTGGAAAATTATGTAGTTCGAAAATTCGATAATTTACAACGTCTTAAATATTTCGAATCTAACTTTTTATTTTATAATATACTTTTTAATTCATAAATTATATTACAATGCATTTTAAAAATACATTACATTAAATAAAAGTACATTTTTGTTTTAAATATTAATAATAAAATATTAATAAATGTATGTATATCAGCTATAAATGTCTAATTACCAACTTCAAAAATAACAAAAAAAATCTAGTGGAAAAAAATTAATTATAGAAGAAAAAATTCGAAAAGATACAAGATTGATGTAAAGATACGAATATATTTTTTAGAGTTATCTTTGTTTAATGGATACTACATTCAGAGTAAAAATTATCGAATAGTTACTTTTAAGTAACTAGTAGAATTCTCTAGTGAAAAATAACAATAGCAATTTTCAAGTCTGATTCTCAAATATATTCAATAAAATATTTTCAATAAAAGATACTGGATATGATTCTGAATAATCGAGATCTTATTGTATCTCAAATATAAAAATATTTCTATTTGCATTCAAATCTAGTATTCAAATCGATTTAAAAATCAGAGAGTTTCCAAAGGGCAAAGCAAAAATTCAATTGTAAAATTTCTCCGCAAAAGTGTCACTTTTTTAGCGAACAAGAGGAAGTGCAAAGATGTAATGAAATTTTTCGAAGTGCCACAAAGAAAAGAAATTCGATAAAGCGTCCATAAGAAGTTCGAAGACTAGGGAATAGTGGACCAATTTACGATCATTGCTTACATTCTGACAAGAAGAATACGAAAATGAGCGTAACTTCTATAACATCGAAAAAGAATGACAATTGAAATATTTAAGTTTTTAACTTAACTTTTCAAAATTCATTTTTTTCTTTATTTTTTTAAGAATAAACATTTTAAAATTAACGTTGAAGTTAATAAAAAAAGAATATTAAAATCAAGTTAACAGGTGAGTTTTGAATGAATTTAATAGAAGATAGAATTTTTACAAAAAATTGTAGTTAAAGTATTTTGTTAAATTTTGTTCCAGCTTGAAAACTAATTTAGATTTCTTTATAATTTTTATGTAATATTAAAATTACTCGAATCGAGGAGGATAATTGAAATGACATTAACCTCAATCTTCATTGAAGCACATTAATTCTTGAAAATTTCTATTTTTATGATTAATATTTTATCCTGTATACCTGAAAAATAAATTTTAAATTGTATTTTTTATTGCTTTTTTCATGTGACAATTCTTCTTTGGTGAAAATCGAAAAATCTGAAACCAAATTTCGACGATTCATATGTTGAGAAAAACGATAGATTTGACGTCATCGAGCTCTTTTGCCCTACTCTTTGAACATAAATTAATTTTCCATCTGGATTCCCGCTCGTTCAGCGTGCAAATAATCTCGAATAAGGTTAGTAGCCACCGAGGAAACTTTAAAAATCCTGGGAAACAGAGCGGACGAAGTTGAACAACTATACTATTAGAACGATCCAGATTGCACTCCATCGATCCTTCTCTTTCCCAAGAATATTGCCAACAACGTATTTGATCATATGGATTCGTGAAAATCTGTGGAAAATCTGATAGTGAACTCATTTTTTTACGATCACGAAAATCTATGAAGAATAGAAAATTAATAATTTATTTGCAATTTAACAAATTTCGAATAGTTAAATATTTAAATCGGAATTTTATTGAAGTTTGTATTTTAGAATTCTCATTTTCATAAAGTTTAATTACAAAATTTTTATTTCCAAAGATCTTGGAAAGTTCAAGGTTTGATTCCATATTCCACGGTTAGTTTGGAACTTGGATTTAATATAATTGGAGTTCTTGAGTTTCTCTCGATTATTTAAAGTAATTTAACACCTTACAAACTTTACCGTGATTAAATTACCCGAAAGATAACCATCCGAAATTTTACGCGAAATACATATAAAATTATGAGATAAAAATAATCTTCTATTTTTATTATTTAAAATTAACTTGTGATTTTAATATATTCGATTTTTTGGAAGTTTTAAATAAGTTTTAGTATTATCGTTTATTAACCTAACTATTAATTTAATATAATTATAAAAATTGATATATCTTTCTAAACCAAATTTTATACAAAATCAATTTTTATTAATGTTATTATTAGTATTTTATAAAAGAAATAAAAATTTATTTTATTTTTCAAATATCAATATATTATATTTTTTCTCTTTAGATATTTTGTATTTTCATATACGTCATATGCATTAATTTCAAATAATAAACAATCCATTAGTTAAAAATTATTAAAATTATTTTTAGTGTTTTTCAATAATGGATGCAAAATATGTATAGACAATTTTAAAATTAATTTACATTAAAAATGAATTTAAATTTGATAATATTGATTTTTTTCGAGGAAATTAATTTAAGTTAAGTTTTTCAAATATGTAAAAAAAAAAAAACATTCTCAATGCTAATTTACATAAGAAAGAAATTTAAATTTGATGATATGAGATTTTTTTAGGAGAGTTAGGAAATCTCTGAGACACCAAAACATTTATATAACAAAAATGAATTATAATTAAAATTAAGATCAAAGAAAAATTTAAATTGTTACTCACCTGTGTAGATCACCAGCAACGAATGCCAGAATTCTTCCAAAAACCCAACACGTCACAAAATCACACGTCACAACGTCATAATTCGCGATCAATCTATTCTCTCAAAAAAATCACTTTTTGAGTCTTTGAATTTTTCATTTTTTCTTTCTTTTTTTTTTTTTTTTTTTTTTTTTTTTTTTTATTTTTCACTCTTTCAACCTTTTTCCCCCACTGAATTTAACTTAATTATCACCAAAATAAGAATAGATGATTACACATCGTGGCGAATCTTGAAACAAGGATATTTTCATGAATCTCTCGACCACTTATCGATCTTGCCACCCTTTAATCCCTCTCGTTTCCACTGGAATGATCGTGCTCTAATTAATTTTCTTTTTTAAGGCTACCTCTTCGATTCGGGGATCGTTAAACACGCGAGTGGGTCAAGGACGCAGAGTGAACTTGTACCCTCGTCGCGCCTAACTAAGGGGAGCAGTAGTTGCAAGGGAGGAAGGTAGAAATGGCCACTTTGATATCGATTGTCGGTTGTTTTTGAACAATTTCCAAGGAGAATGAGAACTGATAGTATGAAAAATTCATATTTTTTATTATTATTATTTTTTCTATTATTTTCGCTTCGATTCGACTAATCAAAATTTTTAATATTGTTCAATTTTTGATTTCAGGAATCAAATTCTAAACTTGGAATATTTTTTTTTTAACGTCGAAAAAAATTTTTTATATTATTGAACTTTTAATTATAGTAATTTTTTAGTAAAAAAATATTAAGAATTTTAAGAGTGAAATCTATTATGTAAAAAGTTTGTTTGATTTTCTTTCTATTACGAATGGAAAGGAAATTACTTTTATTTTTATATGATTAACCAATATTATTCAATTTTTTATTTTTGGAATCATAAATAGAAATATAAAACGTGTCAAATAACAATGTGATCTAAATTTAAATTTAAAAATTTCTTAAAAGGAAGATAACAAATTTTTCATTTTATATTAAGTTGAAAAATATTGTGGATAATATAAGAGTTAAAAAAGAATATGATAAAATAGAATTTCAATCTCTCGCCTAAAATTTCAAGCTTGCTTCCTGTTACAGAAATTGAGTCGACTTTGAAACATAATCGTTCACATATCCAGAGACATCCTGTTTTCAACGCATCGCTACATTCATACGATTAGCTTGATTATATCATATTTACACTAGCGCCAAGACTGGTCTCTAACTAAGATTAATTCGCTTCGAGTTTCTGAAATGACCCAATTACGAGTTAAAATTGAAACTCTACCATGCTAAAAATCCTCGAAGGAAGAAACTTCTAGTCCAGGTAATAATTACTTATCATCAAAAACTTTAAAACCGTCCAATAAGCGAAAGAATTAACTTTTCAATTTACGTAATACACAGTTTTATGTAAGATGGAACGAGTACTTCTACGATTCGAAAACGGAAGAAGAATCACGCAAAGTGACCTATCGAATGAAGAGGAAGAGGGGAAAGAAGGTTAATTTCCGCTCGATCGAAGGGTCGTTGCTCGTCCTCGACCGTCTTCGAAATAAGGACACGCAAACAAGGACACAGAGCAATCCAGTTTTCTCGTGAATTCGTCCTTGACTTTTCACCTTTCATCTTTTCACCAAATTTTAAGGTCCTTAGAATTTCTTTTTTACGTAACGTATAATACATGGTACACGTTTCTGCAAAATTACTTCTTTACTGTTTCCGTGAACTGTAAGAAGAATTAAAGATCATTGTGAAATCATGAGCTATATGAAAATTATATATATATAAACAAAAGATACTATCTTTTAATTTCGATGGTTTTTTTAATATATTGTCGAAGTTATTATTCTGAATAGTGATTGTGAAGATTATATGTTGATAGTCGTTGTTAAAAAAAGTTATTAACAAAAACGTTTCTTCGAAGATTCTTTAGGTTAGATTAAATCGAAAAACTAATTTAAACTCAATGCAAATTGTTAAATCAATTAACAGTTAAATAAATTTTTATTTAATTTTGTTTTAAAATGAAATTAATTGATGTAAAACAAAAATTTATTTAATCTGTGATTTCTTAGGTTAGGTTAGGTTAATAACTTTTTGACAAACCATCAACTAAATCTTTTATAATGCTATTCAACGTAACAAATCTTGACGATACATAAAAAAATCTAAATCAAAAGATGATATCTTTCTGTAAATATTTATAATTTTCTGTAATAATCTATTAAATCTTGCAATCGTCACATTAAACAAAGTTAAATCGCTCGAACTTAATGCATCACAGTATACGAGAGAAAAATTTTCATAGAAACCGTGAAACAATATTGTGGATAGAAAGAAGAATGGAAAAGAGAGCATTGGCTGTAAGAAAACACGTTCGTTTAGAGGGTTGTATCGGGGACAGTGGAGTGCTCGAGACCGGTGATTATTGTCAAAGACAAACGGCCGAGGGATCTCGAAGGAATTCTCGCTTCAAAGAACAACCCTCCTTGAGAAATTCTCGAGTGTTCGCTTTTGATCAACGACCACGTCAAGTGGCTGGAGCGCGAAACGAACGCGGGCACGCCGTTTCCGTTCCAAACTTCACTTTCCTCTCCACTTCCTCGCTGGACGAAGCTACGATCGAGTGACTTTTTCATCTTGTAGCTTCCACAGATGACTTTTTCAAACTGGTTTAAACTTTTTTCGTTACGAATTTTTTTTCCTTCTTTTTCTTTTGGAAAAATTAATTGTAGCGGTAATATTATGTGTTAACTTTCCATCTCTCTTGATTGTGAATTATTCTCTTATTTTTATTTTGATATTTTTTTGAAGGTTAGGTTACATTAATAGAATTATAGTGATTTGTAGATAGTGGATTTTTATATCAAATTTGAACAATTTTTTCTTTTTGATATTCTTTTTTTTTTTTTGTGAAGAAGAAAATCAGTTGTATTGATAATAGAATTGTAATAATGATTAGGAATGAAAAAAAGTATTCGATGATTTCAAATTCGAGCAAACTTTCAATTTCTTATGGCTATTTTTTTAAAGAAACGTAGATTCACATTGATAATGACCTAACAATGATTAATAGTGAAGAAATATTCAGTGGAAAACTTTTATTAGATCAAAAGAGTCATAAATTCACATTGACAGTAAATTAACAGTAATAATGAAGAAATTCAATGAAAGATTTTTATTTCAAATTTTCTCTTCATTACAAATTTTCCCTCTTTCATTTTGACGTTTCTTTTTTCAAAAAATTAAATCTTATATTTCTTTCAATAAAACTACATTATACTTCTTCAAATTTCTCATTGAAATACAAAGAATAGATTCCTCTATTTATTGTCAAAAAAAAAACAGAAAAAAAGAAGATTTTCTTTTTTACAGAGAGGCGAAGAAAAAAATTAGGTTAGAAGACCAAAAGAGAAAGTGTAAACGGGATAAAAAGTTGGTCAGTCCAGGAAGTAGTCGGTGAAGCTCCAATGCGAGACCAAGGAAAAAAAAAAAGAAAAAAAGAGATTCGGCGGATGGAAAGGTGAGAAGAAGAGTCGTCTAGATCTCGAGACCAGCCACGAGGCAAAAAGGCAAAGCGCAGTGCGGAAATAATTCCGCGTCCTGCACTCGTGAAGGTCATCTCTGGAACGAGAACACTTGACCCGCTTGCCGTCCAAGGACAAACGCCATTATCCCGATTCCATTTCTTCTCGTTTTTAATTAACCTTTGCTCTCCATTCACCTATCGATATTTATAGTATATTTTCATTTCCAGGGAAAAAGGAATAAAGAAAAATTTTGGAAAAAGATTTTGCATTCTATGCGAAGAAAAAAATGAAGAAGGATTTTGGAGAATCCAAAGTTGAAGGAAGATTGTAGAATTATTTTTTGAGACTTTGGTTGAAGCATCGATATTTATGGTATTTTCATTTTCTTGAAGAGAAAAAGAATAAAGAAAGATTTTGATTTTAGAATTATTTCTTTGTCAAGAATTTGATAGAAGCTTCGACGATTAAATGATATTGCACTCCATGCGAAAAGAAAGATGAAGAAGGGTTTTGAAGAAAAAGTGGAATATTTTAAAATTACTTTTTTTTTTTTTTTTTTATTTTTTTTTTTTGGGGAAACATTGCCGATTAAACGATTTTGCATTCTATGCGAAAAAAAAAATGAAGAAGGGTTTTGAAAAAAAAGGGGAATATTTTAAAATTATTTTTTTTTTTTGGGGAAACATTGCCGATTAAACGATTTTGCATTCTATGCGAAAAAAAAAATGAAGAAGGGTTTTGAAAAAAAAGGGGAATATTTTAAAATTCCTTTTTTTTTTTTTTTTTGCCAGGATTTGTTTTTTGCAAGTTTCTAGGGAATCGTTTCGAGAATAAAGTGGAGAAATTGATGGAATAATTTAATCTAGATGATTAAAGAGAAAATACTAGACAAAAGTAAGAAGATTTCAAGAAATTTCCACATCTGTGTTGAGACGATACGAAAAGAGTAACAAGGTTATACTATTTTGAGATTTATAGATAGTAAATTGAAAGACGTGAGAAGGTTGAATAAGGGGTAATTCAATCACGAAGATTAAATTATCGATTTAATCGAAGATAAAATTTGTCCTTGGGAATATAGAAGAATCGAAAAGAATCGTATAATTTTCTCGAGACGTTCCCAACAGTCACAGAATTCTATTACGTTTAAATTTATCGACGATTAAATTGGAAACTGTATTATCGATGGAGTAATTTAATCTCGAAGATTAAATGCGAAAGCTTTCGAAGAATTCTGCGAGTTTCTCGTGGAGAAATCATTTCCAAATTTTCCTTTTAATTCGATTTCGATTATTCTCAAGAGAAAATAAACAGATGCATTGATTAACGCCCAGTTTATCTTAATCTATAACAATAAAAATTATTTATTCGTCTTAAGTAGATTTCAATCGTCAAAAGAATTATAATTTCACGATGATTATAAAAATTACCTTTGTAACATATTTGTAATTCTATTAGTCTTAGAGAATTGAAAAACAACTTAAAAAAAAATCAGAATGGCGCAATAAAAGCTGTATTCTCCATCTATAATATAATTTATTTCTCAATAGATTTCTAAAAATACGATCGTACGATGACAAACTTCAAAGTAGAAATTCAAGATAGAAAATCTTTGAAATTTTCCTTTAACTGTTCCAATTTATTTTAATCTGTAACAATATATTTGTTAATCCAATCTAATCTAACCTACGATAATGTAGACAGAATATGGATATTTTGCAACAGATTTATTGTGTTAAGAAAAATCGTAATAAATCCAATAATCTTCATAAGAATTAACACTTACAATTCTATTATCCTCTTCTGAAAAGACATTGAAATTACGAATAATTTCATTTAAGGGAAGATGATTCTCCAACGATTCGAAAAATTGCAAAAGCGAATTTACTTTTAAAAATAGAGAAAGTTGGCGATAAAAGGTCCCTTTTCATTAAACTACCATCGCAATTTATAGATAGGAACACTTTCGACAATGATATGCAAGTTGTATTCCTCTGAATGGAACTGCTATACCTTGCACCCTTGATGGGGGCTGTTTACACGAGTACACTGACCCACGAGTACCCTCTTCTTTGTACTTTTCCTCCCATTCACTCGACGATTAAACAACACGATACCTGCGACTCTCAATAAATATACGAGCAACCTGAGTGTGACAACCATTTCGTCGAGTGGCTCGATTCATCCGCCATCATTTTTTTACAGGATGCGACATCTTTCGCTCTTTTTCGTTTGAATGTAAATGATGATTAATGGAGGGTTCAGAAACCAATCACTAATTGCTCGAAACTTGAGAAATCTCTTTATTATTGAAACTAATCGATTGAACAGTTTACTCCGATAGTTTAATGTTTGCTCACTTGATTTTTTAATTTGAATGAAAATGAAAATTTTTGAAAACGATAATTTAAACAAAATTGTTAAATTGGATAAATCATTCTTGGGTAATATGATACTATACGTTCCAAAAGTAATTAAGTAATGTATTAATATATAGAGGAGAATTTAAAACCTAACCTAATTTATTTATATATTTTTTTTTTAAAGAAAATTGATTCTTGATGAACAATCTATCAACATTCTTTAAAAATAATCTCATATATAATTCATCAAAAACTATTTTGTTCAAATTTCTAAATTGTTCTATTCAAAGAGGAAATAAGAATAAACTAAGGAAGAGCAATAGTTCATCTCTTCCTTCTTCCACTACTTGATATTTTACATACTTTATCTCTAAAATTTTTAATTAAAATTTCTAAATCACTTTACTTTTTTTCAGAATAACAAACAAGAATAAACCAAAAAGGAGCAATAAAAAATCTAGAACAATCTCCAAATCATTCTACTCTAATAGGAAACAAGAATACAACAAAAATATAAAAGAGGAGCAATAATTAAAAAGAAATCATTCTACTCTAACAAGAAACAAGAACAAACAAGATGGAAAAGCGATCGAAAAGTCAAAATCACCTTTCCTCCATCGCTCAGATTAGATCAAAAAAGAATCCTCCTCGAGGCGGCTTCGAAAAAGGGAAAAGTCACGGATGACCTCGTGACACTGTGCTCGACACGCGAGATATCGATTACTCGGACCGACAACAACGTGTCATCGTCTCGTTTCGCTAAAAACAACCTCGACTCCTCGAAATAAAGGGATCGTAAAAGGGAAACAGCGCGGCAGAAGAGAATATAAGAAAGAGAAAAAAGAAAAAAAGAAAAAAGACACGGCGCGTCGCGAAAGAAACTGGCAATCTGAAAATGTATATTCCGCGACGTATACCCGGCCGGTTGATTGAAAGTAGTTTGTCAGCGGCGTGCTGTCTTTCCATCAGACAGATTGCTCGAATTTCCGCGGCGGGATCGTTTTTAATACCGTGAAATCTCGCCTTCTCCCCAACCGTGCCGACCTATTAGTCGGAGCCACGCAATGGGGATTGGAACAGACTTGGGGGAGAGGGAGGGATGACTTTTGATCGAGGCGAACGAGGGAGGGGGGTCAGACGAGAGTGGAAATGATTGAAAGTATGGTGGTGGAGCAGGGAGGAAGGTTGGAAACGTGAGAAAAGAGGAGGATACTAATGAAAGAAGGAGGAAACATGCGGTGGAAGTTTGAAAGGGTTTTATGCACGATCTTCCCTTCGAGGATGCGAATGATCATAATGTGCGAATGGGATATGGTTAAAACGGTTACTGAAAAAATTTTTCCGACGATGATGCGAAAGTTCGAAGGATTTTTTTTCGAATGTAAGTATTATCCTCTTCGATAAAAATAATGCACATAATGAAGGAGAAGGAAACGCAATTACGAGTTTCCTAACCTAACATAACCTCATGTTTGAAACACGGTATGGAGGAATAGAAATTTGAACGATTTTAAAACCTAACCTAATTCACAAATGGAAGAATTATTTTTCTTTTCGAATCTTCCTCGACGAAAGTAAGTAAAACCTAACCTACGCATAAATACGAACGATTTTTCTTCTTCGATTTTTGAGAACAATCGCATAAAGAAATGAAAATTCTTTTTTTTTTTTAATTTGAGAACGAGAAGTAAGAATCGTTAATCAATGGAAAAAGGAATAATTCGAACTGTTGCATTTCAGACGATTAATCACGACACACATAAAGGTGAAGAAGAAGCATTTTTTCTCCCCTCTCAGTGTTAAAATTCTCGTGAAGTTTAAGTGGATACGCGAGATCCTTCTCTCTTTGAAGAATCGGCGGACTGTTCGTTTCGGTGGAGTTACGAGCGTCGAGACGAGTCTGACTGGGAAAGGAAAAAAACGGCCACATTTTTTCCTCGTTTCGATCCGATCAAAGAAGAGGAACCAACTTTTTCTCTTCACGAGGGAATCCACAAAGGGACTATCGATCCTCCTTCTGCCCTCCACTTCGCACTTTCGCACGTGATCGTTATCGAGATCTTGCTCCTTAATTCGAGCTTTCGCAATTCTTACTTCACGTATATACATATCTTTCAAAACTACTCAATAACAATTTATCGAGAAAATTATTGAGAGTGACCAAAAATTATTATATCATTAATAACTATTATTAAACTATTACTATCATCTAATAGAATAGTACCTGATATTTAGATAGACTCTCACGTTTTTTTGATAAATTAATATCAAGTAGTATATAATAATATAAGTAGTATTTAATATTACCATAATAGTGTTTAGCTATCGAATAACCGTACTAATTATTGCAGGTATCGAATATCGTTGATTAATAATTAAGAAGCTTGGAAAGGAAAACTTTGATAAACGAAAGGCCGCCAAAGGCTGTTGCGAGAGCTTGCGTCACCGCACGTCCTTGACCAGTCCTCGCGACCCAAACCCAGCCAACCCTTCCAAAATGCCAAAGGATCAACTCGCTCGCGTATACTCTCTCTCTTTCTCTCGCTCTCTCCTCAAAATCTAACCTCTACACTCTTTCAAAAATTCACTCACTTCGCACATCCTCCTTGGAAATCCTCCAATATATATATATATATACATATACATACATACATACATACATATATCACTACGAACCGAGAGGACACGAACGAGGATAAAACACGTATATACTTCCCGTAAACAGGAGAACGAGAAACAAAGCGTCTCCCCGTCTCTCTGTGCGATGATAATGATAATAGTAATGATAAAAAAAGGGGGAGGGGAGTAACGAGGGAGCGTGTCGCGTGTGTTGCGTGGCGCGCAACTGGCCCCGGTGTGC
>NW_006263671.1:268539-269369 GCF_000469605.1 Apis dorsata | reverse complement strand
CCTCGTCCGGAGGGCTTGTGACCCAGTTCGAGGGCCAGGAGAGTGCGCGCTACGGCCGGCAGCGCGTCGCGATACCTACTGAGCGGATCCAACCGTTTCAACCCCCCAGCTGCGCTCGCTCTCCACCCCCTCCTCCACCGTCCCTTCCACCGTCACCAGAAAGAGAGAGAGAGAGAAAGGGACTTGCGGGTGAATGGAGAGAGAAGGAAGAGGCGCGAGTGTACGAGGGAAAAAAGGGGGTCTGGCAGGGAGGAGAACGGTGGCAACGTGGCTGGGATAGTTGGAAGAAAGGGTGAGTGAGAGAGAGAGAGAGGGAAAGGGTTTGTACATGAGTGAAAAAGAGATGTAGCAGCGGTAAAAAGGGAAGAGGATTTTTTGGAAGAAAGGGTGAGCGAGAGGGAGAAGAAAAGAAAGAGAGAAAGGGGAGAGATGGATTTTTCCAAGAGAGAGAAAGAGATGCAACGTAAAAAAAGGAAGGAAAACTCTTTTTGGAAGAAAGGGTGAAGTGAGAGGGAGAAGGAAAGAAAGAAAGGAGGGAGATGATTTTTTGGAAGAAAGAATGAGAGGGAGAGAAAGAGTTTCTCCCTCGTGCGTGGATAAAAAGGAAGAAAAAGGTTTTTTTGGAACAAAGGGTGAGCGAGAGAGAGAGAAGAAAAGGGAGAAGAGGATTTTTTGGAAGGAAGAGTGAGCGAGAGGGTTTCTGCCTGGTGCGTGAATGAAAGAGAGAGATACGAGAGTGGAGAAGTTTTTTGGAAGGAAGAGAAGGGCGCAACGTGGCTGGGATAGTTGGAAGGAGTGAGGGGTGAGCACCCCTACTCGCTTCGAAAGCG
>NW_006263671.1:265878-268447 GCF_000469605.1 Apis dorsata | reverse complement strand
CCTCCATATTGATTAGTGCGCGCGGGCCGGCACGGCAATCCAGAGCGGAGCGAGCTGCGCTACGCGCTGTCAACACGGGTTGGTGAGCTCGAAATTCGGCCGTGCTCTCGTCTCTCTCTCCTTTCGAAAATTGAAGAAATGGGGTTGGAGATTAGGAGAGAAGTCGATCCGAGAGAAAGTTGGGCGATGGTTTGGTGCGATACGGAGATATATGCAAGTGGATCCTTTTTCTAAAAAAAAATAAAAAGTAAGAAAACTCTCCTCGAGAAGATGTCTCAAGAGTGTGATGATTATGCACGAGTTGTGTCGTAATTGTGACGTAATTTTTGAGAAATTAAGTTTAAGTTTTGGAGAATTAGGTAATGATCTTTCTTGTAAGATATCTCGTGACGAAAAAGAACGAAGGATGTGATTCGTATTGGAATTGCTTTAAGTGAAATGTTCGAATTTGTTACACAGAATTATTCGATGCTTTTTGAATGATAAAATTGTTCGAATAATTTTATTTTTTTAATCTAAAAAATTTATCCAACCATCTCTTCGCTTTTTCAAACTAGTTATCTATAACATTTGATCGTAAGAGCGAGAAGAATTTCGATGCGTATATACATATGTTAGTTTTATACGTGAAGAAAGTTACAAGATAGAAATGGCATTTAAATTGCAACGAAGCGGTTGAGAGACATTAAGAATAAAGTTAGTTCAATGAGCTATTTGAATAATTTATTATTCAAAGCGTAGAATAACCGCGATAATTATGCAGACATTAATTAAAGTAGTTATAGGAATAAACGTTATTCGAGCATTTTAAACGAAATTATTATTCAAAATAAATTTAATCATTAATTTAATCATTATTAAATTAATTTTTAAAGCCTGTCGTAATTTTGCTCGAATACTTTTATTTGTTACGATTAAAGTAAAAATTTTCGAACCTTAACCTCTTGAAAAAGAATTTGAAAAAAAAATCGAGGTTAGATTCGAGAGATGGATAAAATTTTAACGATTAAAATTAAATTGAAAAAAAAAAAAAAAGAGAAAAATACTCAAACAATTTATCATTCAACGCGTAGAATAACACTGCGCTCAACTGCAGCGAAAGATTATAAATTATACAAAAAGCAGTCAACTGTACAAATTTATATCACGTACAAGTATATAAATTTATTAAATGAATTTATTATCGTAAACTAACTTTTTATTCGTTTATTATTTTAACTCTTAAATTTTCAAATTAATTTTTCCAACCTGTTCCACCACCAATTTTAAGGTTAGGCTCGAAAAATTTGCTTCTGTAACGAATAGAGAGAGGATCTCGGTGAGTGGCTTGTAATTTTGTAAACGGTATTTTTATTTCTCGATGGAAGGGAAATATTGGATAGCGATATTGATGTTTGAACGCGATAAATAAAGATTTAAAATTGTTATAAATTAAATATCGTTTCAAACCCGTATCGTGGATTGGAATATATCAAAGAATCGTGAATACCGCGAAATTTGAAGAGTTTTGGAACGCTCTTAATTAAGGAGGATGGAATATTCTATTGATTGAAATAACAACATTAATCGGATTTGAATGAAGAAAAGTTACTCATTCAATCTCTTTCCAAAATGTTCCCCTTCCGCCGAAAAATTGAGCCAGAATAAAAGTTGCATCGATGAATTTTCCAATTTATAAAATTGATTTTTTTTTTTCTTTTAATCTAATTTCACGTGTAATCGATCGTTTTGTTCAATTCGTTCGAACTGTATTTTTTTTTTTTTTAATCAATTATCGGAAGATTGCTTTTTCGATAGAAAATTAACGATTCTTGATATACAATAGGCGAGGTAATTTATTCGTTTTATAAAAAAAAATGTTCGTAAAAATGTTCTTTTGTTTATTTATTTTAATTTTCTCGATTTTTAAATAAATTTTTAAATTCAATAAATTGAAACATCCCCTAACATAATAACAAAGAATTGTACACTTGAAAAACAATATACCTCTCCCTCCCCCTTCTACAAATTTTTTCCACGAGAAATAATTCACGATTTCCGAATCAATCGTGTTACGAGAGACTGTATTATTTTTTTCAAATTACCAATATGACCCGTTGGAAAATTCATAAATATCCAAATCTCTCGAAGGGGGGGAGGGGAACGATCGCCATTTTTTCACCAGGCGAAAACTAACCGAGAAAACTTTGTCGATAGCCTGAATCACGGCCAGCCGTTCCTCCGCCTAATGAAACCATTTATCGACAGCCAGCCAATAAACCGTCCCTATAATATGAAAATTTGCACGGGTAAACAGCAGCAAGTGTGCGCATGCGCACTCGCGCCAGCGCGTATGCAACCACCGAGGTTGGTCGCAGCTGCAGTTTTATTAATCGGTCCCAACGCTGTTACGCCATTAAGGATTGGCGCCCTTGATTCTCGATTCCCGTTTTTTTTAATCGTTCGTTTTTTACGCCATATAAACAAAAGGAATCGAATAATCGTCGAACAATCGATGACGCGGCAGATCGAATGATTATTCGATGGAAATCAAACTTATCGCCCGTTTAAGAAGTCAGCTATCCACAAT
>NW_006263671.1:259620-265505 GCF_000469605.1 Apis dorsata | reverse complement strand
GAGAGAGAGAGAGAGAGAGAGAGAGAGAGGTGGTCCACCACGAACGGTGAGGGATGATGAAGAAAAGGGTTGGAGGGTCGTCGACCTCTTCGTTAAAACCATCCTCTTCCCGATGGATGGGTCGAGAGTGGAAAGAAAATCAAGTGCATCCCCTCGAAGGGGATTACACGGTCTCTAGGGTTCCACCGACCTTCTTCCAAATGCATATCTCTCCCCCTCCCCTGGTGAAAGGACAAGGGGGAGAGCTTTCACTTTCGTCGGCTTCGAAAGCCTCGGCCGGCAAACTTAAAGTCGCGCGGTTCTCCCGCGGTTCCCCCTCCTCCCCTGGCCTCGTGCCGAAAACACCTTTTCCGTGGACGTGAATGAACACCTCCTCCTGTTCCGCTCTTTAACCCTGTTCGAGGAGAGAGAGAAAAAAGAAACGAAAGAAAGTGGAGAAAAAGTAGAAAGAATGTTTCGAGAACGCTGGGGTTGAAAAGGTGTTGGAAAAAAAAGGTGTTGGATCGAGTATTGAAATACCGAGAGGTTTTTAAGTAGTACGGATCGATGATAATCGAGCTTAATTCGAGTTTGGTTGAAGGCGATGATACAATAAAAGATAGTAGTCTCTAGTTGGGAAATGATACAGGTGCGGAGACAATGGAAAAATGGAGTGGCTCTATAATATCCGCGATGACCAGTTGGCTCGGATGGTAAGAAGTTTATAGGGGGATGAAGAGTTCGTTTATTGGGTCACCGATTGGACACTACCCCCCGGCGATGTCTACAAGTAGGTATTGTGTCTGTTCGACGCTCGAGATAAATATTGGAAAGTATCGAGGGATCGAGTGCGAGTAGTGTTGCTCTGTAATGTGCGCGACCGATTGAAAGTGGTATTGGCCGACGATGATTCCGGCATGAAGGAATTTATAATTATCTGATGTTTTGAACTTTATATAGTAGTATATAATATTTTGTAATCTTATTGATTTGTAAGTATTGTTTGATCACGGCTTGGTGAAATTTATGACTCTCTATAAATTTATGTTGACTCTATAAAATCTCGTTCGTTGTCTGATAAGATCGATCGAAGGGAAATTTGTAATTAACATTATAGTATGATTCTTGATTAAAAGTAGTATTGGTCGATGACAATTCGGACAGGTGGATATAATTGACGTTGACTAACTTTGTAAAATCTCGTTCATCGATTACAAATAATATTGATCGACGAAAATTCAAACACATTTATGATTAATTAACGTCTTAATTCTTCATTGCGAATAATATGATTCTCGACCGTATGATATTGACCGACGAAGATGAGAGATTTATAATTAACGTTTATCCTTTGATTTTCCACTGCGAGTAGTACAAGCGTATAAAATCTTCTCCGAATCGTTCAAATACACGTATCATCGTACGAAGACGATGCTAGAATCGTTTGGATTGGTCGAATGCTCGTGGAATATTCACGAAGAAAAAAAGAAAAATAGCGACCGATTCCCTCTCGGTCGTAATGGTAGCGTTCGTGGATTGGATACGAATTTGTTTGCAAGGTAAAAGAGGGAGGAATCTTTTTCTTTTGAACCGTGGCTCGTTTACGTTTCTACGTCCTTTATTGCAACAACGGATTATTCCGCGGACCGAATCGCAAAACTCGTTGACGCTCTCGTACAGAAACAGAGACGGAAAATAGAATAACATTCGAGTTCCCCGGAAATGAGATTTCTTGGACCCCGTGAAACGTAATTTCACCGTGGAGGAATAGAGAGGAGTGGAATGGAAGGGAGAGAAAAAATGGCGAGGAGAAACGGCATGGAAGAAGGTGTAATTTCTGGGGAAGGGACAATCGGAATGGGTCTCGAGTCGCGTTAATAGAATACCGGAAACTTATTCTGGTAGTAAGCGAAAATGATCCGCATGTATAAGTAATTTTGAAAGAAACTCGAATGAAAATAAATATAGCGATCTTGATTATTCGTATATCGTTAAATATTTTTCTCCGTAAGAATGTTAAATAGAGAAACGAATAGAGCACGATTCTGATTGGTCAAGCGTGCAATATAAAAAGAGTACTCTCCATGGTCCGTGCATCTCAATCGAGTATGTAATGTATACATAAAATGGACACTCTCCATGGTCCGCGCTTCCGTCAACGGAAAAAGCAAGAAAACTTTCGAAACTCATTCTGGATCAATGTTTCCAGGTCAAGGAATTTGAGGGATTTAAGGGATTTGAAGGTAGGGGATAAAAAGAGAGTCGATTAGTGATTTATAACACGATAATGGAGTTGTTTAACAATAGCTAAACGTAATATATATAGATGGCGTGCAAATGATAGATACAAATAATGGATTTGAATGTCATAAAGTCGACAAAAGATTTTTTGTTTTCGATCCCTATTTAAGCATACGTAACATACAAGAAAATAAATTAAATATTAAAACTTATAAAAAAAAATGACTAAGAAAAAATTGTATTGCAAAAAAATGCGAGAATTTAAAGAAAAGATGAAAAAAGAAATGAAAAAAAGATAGATAGGAAATGGAAGGAAGCGGTTTACAGGAAATTATTCTCGTCTTAAACGGGATGGTTTTCAGAAGGTGAGGCGCGAACGGTCGGTATATAATGTCGACGAGGATATCTATAATGAACGTCGAGTCGAATCAAGGGGACATCGTCTGCCTTCATAAATTAATTAAACCGGCAGAGAATGGTCTGCTCGGATTTCCCAACGGTTGCATCCCTTCGCGCGTAGGTCTGATCAATTTCTGATAGGCCTGACGACACGCGATATTGACCAAGAATCGAATCAAACGAGAATCTTTAATTGCCCCTTCGTTTCGATTGTCATCCGATATTCGACAATCTTATATTCTATTTTACACAATTATTAATATACTTACGATTTTAAAAAGAATATATACGCAGAAAGAGCATTTCGTGGTGAGACGATTATGGCCTCGCGAGTAAGTAGGTCAACCATTTATCAGACTTTATAAAATAAAACAGTCGATTTAAGACAAGTGGTATAGGATTATTATTTGTCAGACGGAAAAATAGGAAACTAAATGGAATAGATATTTTCAGACAACAACAAGTGAATCAGATCTTATTTATACAAATACTATACATCAATCTTTCGTCAGATACAATAAGATAATCATTTTAAGACGAATAGTCGTAAAAAAATAATCGTTTGTCAAAATGACGACATGGAGGAAAGATTGAAAAATAAATGGAGCAAGTCATTCACAACAAGTAACGCAAATCAGTCACGTGTCAGACATCAATGTACACACAAAATAACACGATCATCGTTCGATAAATAGTACAGATCGATCATTTATCGGGCGCACCGCGTAGTAGTATAGGATTATCATTTGTCGAGCAAACTTCTAGAAGAAAGATAGCGAAAGTAGAACGGACTTACGTATTTTCGGACAATCGGTCAGACATAATTCGATCCTTCCAATGTTAATTAATATTCGAAAACGGATAATACGCGGTTTCAACAAATCGATCGTGGGGAAAATTCACTCGGCTGGAGATTATTTTCTGATCCTCGACAAACGGTGGCGAGGACGGTGTTTCCTGTCTGGTAAGCCGGCACGGGATCCCGTATCCGGTGTTATCCTGTCGCAGGACATCCGTGTGAGCGACGTGCTGAATATTCAAGATCCTACGCCCAGCGTTTTCTCCAATTTGAATAACCCCACAGGCCCGTTCACAGGCGGCCATACTAATCGGGCGATTTCGCGCGCGTATGCGAGTGCACGCGCCGCTTCCTCCTACTTCCTCCTCCTTCCTGCTTTTCGGCCAGCCATGCCATATTTTCCATGCGAGTTTCGTCGAAAATTTAAACGAACGAAATTACTTACGCCTTCTTTCCAGTTTATTTTAATCTTCCCTTTAATCTTCCCTTTAATCTCCGCCATATTCGCCCCTGCGGTCTACTCTTCCCTCTTTTCCTCTTTTCCTCCATTTCTCGATTGCTGTGCATTGCTTAATTTTCGAAGATTCTTTTCTTTTTTTTTCTTTTTTTTTTTTTTTTGGAATTTCAGAGAATTGATTTTCTTGATATTTTAACGAAAATTTGAAAAACAGCACTTTGCCGATTATCGACCGAGTCTGTCCGATATATGACCGATCTATACCACTCGTCTGAATTCTTTCACACTTTGACGAATAATAGGTTTATACTACTTATAAAACGACTGTCTTGCTCTATGATACGTGTGACTCGTTTGAAAATATCTTTCTTCTATGTGTTTGACAAATGATGGACCTACGCTACTTGTCTTACTCCACATGTCTGACGAAAGATTGATACGTACTACTTGCGAAACCACAGTTATCATAATACACGCGGATAATTTACGTTACTTGTTGTTGCCTGACGATGTCAGATCTATTCCACTTACTTTCCAATCTTTCTCCACGCGTTTGATATAATACATAAAAAAAAAATCGATTTGCATCGATATATTAAAAAATATATAATTTAAAAAAAAAACTTCTATTTTATATTTTTTCACTGCGATCAATAATATTGGGGGGAAATCAAGATTGAAAACTTTGCGCTTTATTTAAGATTGTCGAGGTATTTACTATATCTGAAAAATTTGTCGATCTCGATTCTTTCGATCTTTTGAGAAGGATCGGTTTTGTTGTTGGATTCTTTTTCTTGGGAGAGGGGAAGGGGGAATTGTCAAGTGGGCGTGAAAGGGATCGAATAGAGATGAGTTGATTCCGGGCGAGGCCTCGCGTCTGAGCGGATTCTAGAGATGCAAATGCGAGAAATTGGTGAACCTCCTGATACGTGTGCGCCTCCACGATAATGAGTTTAGTGTCTGAGAATCGAAGCGAGAATATATCCCGCGATAAATTACTTTTCCCCCACTACTACGTCTCCTCCAATAGAAACTTTTACACGATTTCGACTTTTCATTCGATTATTTCTAACGCTTTGGCGCATCAACTCGGTCGATAATTTAGTGAATTTTTTCAATTTCGACTCGACTCGACTTTTTTTTTTCCTAGATTGAAAATTATTGCGAGAAGAATTCAAGTATTTGTATTTGAGAATTCGAATAAATATATTAAAACTTAAGTGTTTGGAATTTTTAGCTATCTGAAAATAGAGAGATTTTAAAAATTTATTTATTCCACGACAGAGTTGGATATTAACTCGTTGAAAAAGTAACTAGAAGTTAAAAATCTAGAATAAAGTTACTTTAATTAATTAATTATTTAAAATATTTAAATAACATTTATTCGTATTACAATTATTTCCTATTATTATTATTATTCAATTATTAAATTTTTCAGCCCATCCACGATTACTTGGAGAAAAAAAGAAGTAGAAATTGCAAATTCGAAGTCGAATTCACTAGAAGTTCCCTAGCCCGCGAAACTACCAAATTAACCAATAAAATAACCAGAAAGAAACAGAATCCTTCGAGTTCACAATTAAATATCTCTTAATAATAAATCAAACTCGAAATTACAATCGTTAATGTAATGAATCGAATCACGAAAAAAAAAAATAATTCCACTCTCCTTCTCTCAAACATCTCAAATATCGTAAAAAAGAAAAAGAAAAAGAAAAAGAAGGAAAGCCAACCAGAGTCAACGACGACGACGATGACGACGACCACGAAGAAACGTGCTCGAATTATTTCCTCGACGACTGTTTCGAGTAATTACCGCGATACCCGATAATTATTTGGTATAATTACTCGCGAATACGGCGTTTTAAGGGATGGGACACTACTTGGGCTTGTTTCGAGTGTCTCGGATATAATATTGGCGAGAGGAGTAGGAAGAGTGGAAGAGTGGGAGGGGGAGAAAGAAATTGAAGTTTGCGCCAGGCGAGGGGAGGGGAGAGAGGAGGGGAGACG
>NW_006263671.1:258668-259468 GCF_000469605.1 Apis dorsata | reverse complement strand
GGAATTATTTCGCGCGAATCGGCGCCCCTCTCGTTTCCAATCGTTTCGCCGATATTCCAATTTGAATAATTACCACGGATAATTACTCCTGCGGAGAGGCGAGAAATTGTGCCTGGGCAAAATTTTCTAAATTATCATTACGCGAATCTCGCGAGGATCGCGCCAAGAATGGGACAGCAGAGTTTCTTCCTCTTGGGTTGGATGAATTTCACAGTGTTTGTTTATTTTAGATAAAAACGTCCGAGGTGAAGAGGTTAGGTTGTAATAACAGGGAATAAACAAGCAGAAAGTGGATAAATTTTGGAAATTTTGCCCAATCTTCCTGTTTCAAGGTGTTTTATATAAATAAAAAAAATAAATCGTTTCAAAAGATGTAAGATATAAAAGATCCATCATATAATCGATCCTGGAAAGAAACATTTTATATTTAAAAACGCTAGAAATTAAAAATACATTACAATTAAATATACATTCACTTTAATTAAATTTAATAAATTTTGAAAATTTCAAATCTTGCATCTAAAAATACATAATGCACATAAAAAAAAAAAAAAAAGAAATAAATCCTGCATCGCATAATCGAAAAACAAGCGTATGTCCCCCTCCCCTCTCCCCCCTCCCCAACTCGACCGAAAAATTCTCGGCGTGAACTCATCATGGAAACGGGGATGTGTCGCGAATAATACGTCATTGTGACGCGAGAGTAAGCGAGCGAGCGAGCGTGAGAAAGAGAGGTGGAGGGGAGAGGAAGAGGTTGGAGAAGAGTGGAAATGTATTTAGGGATTTGCAGACCGACCGAG
>NW_006263671.1:247756-258597 GCF_000469605.1 Apis dorsata | reverse complement strand
ACGCAGGACGATGGTTTCGGGGATAGATTCTGGGTCCGAGGGGGTAGGTGGAGGCAGGAGAGCGGCTACTGAAACCGGGTCGTGGCACTGACAGTACGACCTAAATACGAATCTCCCTCCTCCTCCCCCTCTTCTTATCTCTGCCTCAGTGACGGAACCGCGATCGAGAACCGCCCTGTCATGTTGGCTTGGGACAGTTTCGAGAGGAACTTCCGAATTGCCTGCAGCTTCTGCACAAGAGAACAATGAGCAAAGAGAGGAGGAATTGGGAGGAGAACGGCGCGTGATCCATAAAGAGTGTTTTTCGAGACTCGATCTCTCTCGTGTAAAATTTAAATTTCGATCGTTTTTGGAATGTGAGCTTTTTCGAACTCTTTTTTTTCTTCTTCTTCTTTTTATCGTATTTGATTTTTTTGGAAATGGACGAATGGAATGAATGCGGTAATTTGGAAGACAAGATGCGGAAGACAAGACGTTGGAAAACTTGTTAATTGGACGTACTTCGAATGTTTCAAGTTCGACTCTTTATGATACTTTTGTATTAATTAATCCGCTTGTGATCAACAGTCGGTAAAGAGATCGAATCGAATTGTTAATGAATATCAAATAATAAATCTTCTTTGATGAAATTTAAGATTCGTTAGAATCGAATAGAATTAATTTGAATGTGAAAATTGACGAATTATTATTTTATTTTATCGAGGAACGACAAAAAAAAATATAAGGGTGCAAGGATACGTTAGTCCAGCCCTGTTCTTACATCATCCTCTTTATCTGCTGGCCGCTGGCTGCAACCTCTTACGTCACCGGCTGCGACCGAGGATGCACTTTTTCCCACTCTTCCAACCAATATCCACATACATTATACATATAAACACTATTTACCAATTTCTACTAATAAAATATCTACTAATAAAATATAGAAACTGTATTGTGTCGATCGTTGTTTATATTGGTTTTAATAATCCAATATTGCCAACTTAATAATCTATATTAATTGGAAAAATGAAACGCAAAGAAGATGTAGATACGAATCATCAAATGTCTAAAAAAAACTATACGTAATATTTATTCTTTGCCAAATATAAAGGAATTTACCGAATATTTTTAATAATTTTTTCCCAATAAATGGAAATGGATGTCATCGAATTGTTCATAACCTAAAAAACTGTTCAACTTCTGACCCGTGTCTTCGAGAAACGGAGAAGGATACGTTTCCGACGTAGAATTTCCGTTGCGGTAAAACGCTATCGATTCGAAAGTATGCACGACGACAGGAAGTAGTCACCTGACGACATGAAACGTCCGTGAAGAAGAAACGTAAGTAATACCTTCTGACGATCTCGTTTCTTCAAACTTAACTATCTATCATTACGATTTCAACACGAGACTGATATATCATCGTTGTCATCAAATTTGGAATGGAAATTCAATTTATAACTTTGAATTTTTAGGTTAGATCAAAGGAAATTATTTTATATTATGATTTTGAGATAAGTTAAGCGTCTAATGATCAATTTTTATGATTATTTTATTTTTATTTTTTATTTCGAGAAAAAAAAAAGAAAACAAAATTTATTTGTTCTTTGAATTTTTTTATCATATTTTTTGATCGATTCGTTAAAATGAAATCGATGGTTGGTGAAAAATTCTAACCGAGGTTGATCGTATAAATTATTATATAGGCCAAAAAACGAGTGCTGTCCCGGCACCATTAGAAATTGGTCTCACGCCCGGGGGAAAAACGAAAGGAAGTGAGGAAAGGGGAAAAGAAATAAAGGAAAATGGTCTCGCGTCTCTCGGTATCCACGTCGCGTACCGTTCGCCTTTTGAGAATTCATAAATATTCGAGAAGAGAAAGGGGAGAGATGTATATCGTCGGGGAATTTCTTTACAATATTCCGACGTGACATGCGAAAAAGAGACACTCGGTCGACGTAAACGTTATTTATTGGAAAACTTTCCTTCGCATCTAACCTCTATCCGGTTGCAATTTCGTCTTCTCTATCTTCTTTCAGTCAAAACTACCGAAATATAGTATACAAAATATCACAAAAATATATTCTATCAATTCTCTTATTCGTGAATTAATCTTTTCTTTATCTATTTTTTCGAATTATCGGTTTTAATACCTTGATTAATATTCTAATTTCATACGCAAAATGAATATATAATATACTAGAAGTATATTAAAATTCAAAGGCTGGTCCATTTTTATCTCCATTAACGAAAACATTTCACAAAAAACACACTGTGTAAATGAATATTCTTTAATGGAATTATAAAGGCCTATTTAGGGATTAGAAAACGTGGTAAGATGATAATCGTTAAGATTAGGTACACCATTCTAAAAAAAAAAAAAGAACTTATGAAATAAAAGAACATAACTGATGCTTATAAATGTTCAAAGACAGTGGCTCCATCTTGAATGTATCCTTGTATCTTTCCGTTACAAACAACCTAGAATTCTTTTCCAATCCACTCTTCCGTGTCGGCAACTACATCCATGGAACTAAAAGTCACTTCTCGTAATATTCCTGGTTCTCTCATTCAGGCTGCTTCGAGGCAACATTAATTTTCCTTAGAGGAAAACGTTGTTCCTCTAATTCTCATTTTCATCGTGAAAACGTTCGTTATGTTATCTCTTAACGCTCGAGATACAAGCTGAATGTAATTAAATTAAATAATTTGTATCTATAATAGATTGAAATTTATCTAATTTATCTAATTTATTTAATTTATTCAACTAGTAGAATTAAAAATGATTGCGAGCTCTGAAAACTATCAGGTTCCTACCCGTTAAAAAATTCATAATAAATTCAATGATTATACACATATACTGCACGTTTCCCGTTTGAACATATCGAACGGAAATCGCTCGTGCGCGTGCGCATTTTATGAAAATTCGTACGAGAAGTGAAACGCGAGAGTAGACTCATTCGTAATCTTTTCAATAATAAATAACTTCGCAAGAGATGATCGAATAAATATTTTCATATCTAACTTATATATTTTACAAATATACTTTCGTGCAACTATTATGTATGTTTTTTTATTAGCAGTGAAAGAGCAATCACGAAAAACGATTCGTATAACATAACGGAATCATTATGAAATTATAACTTTATTATGTGATATAGAAATGAATATTCTTTTTAAAAAAAACATGCGATGAAAAAATGTTTTTAAGAATTGTAAAAGTTATTTCTTTTTAATTGAAAAATGTAGAATCTAATAAATGGAATGGATTGTTTAAATTGAGAATCTAATGATAATAATAAAATAAAAATAATTAGTAAATACGTGAAGAAAATATCGATAAATGTCTTCGTAACTTTATCGATTTGTGATTTATCTCTGATTTTCTTCATGACCGATAATCGCTATAGAGTGAATGTTTCGAAGAATAGTTATTTTCTTGATATTATTATTAATGTTAGTACTAATAAATGTGGAATGATGATTTCGATAAAATAATGTATAACTTGATCTTGCAAGAGACGATATATTTCGAATGTACAACAAAATATCGTTTGAAAGGATAAGCTATGAGAATCAAAGAAGAAGGGAACAACTTTACCGACTTGATTGTATTTTAAACAGATGGAGATACTTGGACAGAAATCTCTCCAGATTCTGCGAATTTTTCAAATATACACGTGCTCTTTTTCGCTTTGTAATATCAGAAATTAAATCGAACTCAAATCTCGAAATTTAACTTTCGATCATCTTCTGAAAAATTACAATATTCAGAGTCAGATAAAATTTTTAAAATAAAATTTAACAATATATTAATTAAGAATTTAAATGCATAGAATCATTTTTTCTGAATGAGGAAACAGGAAAAGGAATTATAACGAGGAGTGGATTAAAATCGTATCTTTTGTATAATAGATACCGTGTATTATATAAAATCTCATTGTTACAATGCACGTAATTGAACATCCGCCATGTTTTCCGATCCCATCCAACGGAAATTCCGATTTTCTTCTCCTTTTCCCAATGTTAGAGTGCAACAGGTGCACAGGCGCAATACAACGAAGGAAAGAAGAACAATTAATCCGAACTAAAGTCGGTTAATGAATAATATTCTATTTCTCTCTTTGTGTATCTTATGATATTGCACACTTATTAAATCAATAGCACGCAGAACGGGAACGAAAAAATCGGATAATGTATTTATAATTGTTACTTTTAATTAATAATGTAATTGTTACTTTTTTGGATAAAATATTTTTATTTTGTTGTTAATTAAAAACGAAGAACAAACGATTATTTTATCGTATTTTTTCAATCAATTTAGTACTGATTTATTGTAGAATAAAGAATGCATGACTCTACAAACCTAACCTCTGTCAAAGTTACTGCTCATCAAAATAGCCTATCAAGTGAGTAAGGATATTTTTGCGTCTTCGTTAACAATTATTTCATCAAACTATCATTATTACTTTCTTAAATATATCTCATGGAAGGAAGAAATGGGATTGTATCCGATTTTCTCGAAACATATAGGTACTACACAATCGACATAAAAGCACGAATCCACTCACACCTATTAAATATCACATGGTATGACCATCTGTTTATTTACACGGGAGACTAGCTTAAGGTAATTCCATAACGCGGCGACGAGAATGTCGCCAAATAATCCTCGAATATTTCCTTTTTTTATAGTACAACCAATTCACCCAGTATTATCGATCGAAACAATCTTCCCGTTATATTTTCAACAACACGAACACCTAAAGAAAAAAAAAATATCTCGTTTCACTTTTCGTGTTGTCAAAAATATTAAATTCGAACGATAACTCCAGGTATTCCTATAAATTTCCTATATACAAAAACATCGAATACTCATACAATGATATACAACTTATATACAATGAGAATACGATATAAAACTTCGACAAAAAATATAAAAAATTCTTTGTTAAAATTTGATCATTGCGCAAAAAAAATTCTAATTTATTTAATTAAAACTAGACTTTTGTAGATATGTGTTTTTAAATTAAAAAAAAAAAAGGGAAATTTTTTTAAAAACTCTACGTCGATCTTTACGCATACCTAATCCTTATGTACAAAACGTGAGACAATAACATTTATTAACCGATCTCGATCTCGGCTAGTGAACTGATGGGCGTTGCGGTTAGAGGCAACGTGAGATCGCACGATTCTCCTCTTGTTTGCGAGTTGGATCATCCGACTGGTCATCATCTGTGCGGGCAATTGGGTACGTGCGGGAACAGATGGCAGTGAATCGACCTGAATCTGTAATTAGAACAATATCGACACGTCGAGGCGCGAATATCTCGTTGTTAGTGGAGCACTGTCGTACGTTGGTAATTTGTGAACTGTTTGTGTGAAATATATATTAATCGTAGCATGGAAGATTATATTAGGTTAGGTTAGATTAAGCGGAGAAATTGGGAAGGAATTGATGGAAGAGAAATGAAAGTTAGGAAATCGAAATATTAATTTGTATTAAAACTAAAATAAATTTTGAGTAAATTCAGAGAAAGAAAATCGAAGATTTTCTGAAAATAAAATAAATATTCTTGGAACAGTAAAAGTTAAAATTAATTACAGAGAAATTTTTGCTGTGACAATATCGTAAAGTTAAAATATGATATTGAAAATATATTCACCGATATAAAAAAATTAATAATTTCCATCCCAATTTCCTCTCATTCTCCAGAATCCCATTTTCGAGAAAATTTACAAGGAATCGATAATTCCAGGTAAAACGAACCAGACTCTCTCCTTTTTTCGAGCAACCGATACTTTCCAGAAAAGTATCTCGTTAATATTCATAGAAACGGAAGTTGGCCTGTCTCTCTGTGGAACTGATGCTCGCGTGTCGAGAATAAAACCGAGAGGAGGAAGAAAAATGAAAAAATAGCGCGGACAGGAAGGAACGGTGAAAAGAGGGAAACGTAAAAGGCCGAGTAGTAATTATAATAAAGTCAATTAAGAGCGGCGTGGCATCTTTGTCATTAACCTTCGCCACTCTTCCGCTCTCGCTCCCTTTTCCTCGCGGACAGAGCAATTACCAGAGCGATTCGAGCTTCTGGAGACGGTAAAAGAAGAAACCTGAGGAAAACGAAGCGGATAGTTAATACTTGGAATGGAAAAGGACAGAAGGAGGAAGATACCGTGCAACACGTAGCTCTTCGCTCTGCTAATTACTCTTTCTCCATCACTACTTATTGTGCCTCATACGATGATAAAAAGGATAGATTAGTTTCGTGGAAGTTCGACATTTTTCTTGCATCAAGGTGTTTGGAAAATGGAGAAAATATACGTACGGATTGATTATTTTTTAATTAGGATTTTAAAATAGGATTTAGAGTGATTGTATTAATAAATATTGATAAATATATAGTATTGGAAAAAATATACTATAAAACTAAAAATTTTTAAGATATTGAAGAATTCTATTTATTCATATAGAGTTGTAATTATCGATTATCGATATTGATAATTTTTTTGATATATCAAGATATCTTTTCTTATTCAAAGTTATTATTAAAATACTTATTATTTAATAAATTTCAAAAAATAATCTATTTCAACCATTTAATATTTTATCGATTTCGAATATACCCAACGGTAATAAGAAAGAGAAAAAGGGTTAAAAAAAATTTAAATTCCAATTATCAATCGTTATCGATCTGCTAACTTATATTATCGATATACCGATAGAATCGCAACTCCAGCCAATAATTCTTTCAAGTTTTGACAATAAAATATCAACAATACGCACCTTTTCGGATCATCCTTCATGTCGAAGCCGTCGATCTTGAGAATATTCCACTCGTCCCTCGGACCTTTCGAATAGCTGAACGAAACCTGGAACAAAAAATGGAGGATGGAATGTGAGAAATAATTTCGCTCGTAGTTAATCGATTATTATCGCCTCGGATTACGGATTCGATATCGGTGTTGAGGCTATTGCGCAGGAAGAAACGTGCACGGTCGTTGGAAAGTAACGCGATATCGTTTATTTTCGCATACCACGAGTCTCGGGGCAACACGATCGTGGCATGATCGCGTGAAACGCGAGACCGATCGAGTTCTGCCAACCAAACGAAAAATATTTGTTCTCCAAGCGTTTTCGAGCTTCGTGCTTACCTCGAAATGACGAAAAGTTTCATACTCGTTTTATACCGCGTCAGATATTCCACAATATCTCTCGCAGAACTCGATCGAACGTGCACGTGTTTCAAATAATATGAGCCTGTTATTTAATTCGTTGTTATATAAAATGACGAGTCAGATGAGCACGACAAGGCCAATTAACTCAAAATTTTCGGTCAATTAATTAGACAATTGTTTTTGTGATGGGGACACTCGTATCACGGTTACAATCGTCGTTCAATTATTATCATTATTATCACGAGTGTTAGAGAATATTTTTCTCGGCTAATTCAAGTTGTTCAATAAATAACTAGCACTTGAAATAAAATGATATTTCATAAAAGCATGGCGCGTAAGAGGAAAAATATATATGTGTGTGTGTGTATGTGTGGGATTATCAACGGTAGAATCTTGGAATTGCAGGTTGCAGCAGTTACGGGTGGTGAACGACACCTGGTGCACGTTGACGATCACCTGCTTGGTGGTGCACCACCGAGAGCAACAAACGAGGAAAGCAGCAACAATCGAATCAATTGGTCATTGTTCGAGTTCGAGCGAGGAAAGAGACCGGCATTCACCGGTGATTCATCGCGGGGATTATTCCATTACCCGCGATTAGACTTCACACTGCGACCCGTACGATCTTAATTTCCCCTCTTCCCCCTCTCTCCACCTTTCATTCGTCGATTTTTTTAATCCACCGCCTCCTACCGGATCAATTAATCAATCGTTGCTGGAGCCGAGATTGAGCTTGGAATGCTGCGTATCATTCGATTTCACGATCGATTTTCGTGGAATTGTCGATGTAATTGGAATTAAATAAAAAAAAAAGGATCGAAGAATTGCGAGGAATTGTGAAATTGCGTAAAAAAAGTGAAATTTTAATGATATAATGGAATTAAATAACAGGGATCGAAAAATTAGGAAAAATTGAAGAATTGTGGAATTGCGTATTTTTAAAGGATAACGTGTCTCTCGAAATGTTTAAATTTGAGAGCGTGGAATTGTTAGTATTATGGAATTAAATAAAGAGGATCGAAGAATTACGGGGAATTGTGGAATTGCATTAAAAAAGTGAAATTTTAATGATATAATGGAATTGAATAACAGGGATCGAAAAATTAGAAAGAATTGAGGAATTGTGGAATTGCGTATTTTTAAAGGATAACGTGTCTCTCGAAATGTTTGNAATTTGAGAGCGTGGAATTGTTAGTATTATGGAATTAAATAAAGAGGATCGAAGAATTACGAGGAATTGCATTAAAAAAAAGTGAAATTTTAATGGTATAATGGAATTGAATAACAGGGATCGAAAAATTAGCAAGAATTGAGGAATTGTGGAATTGCGTATTTTTAAAGGATAACGTGTCTCTCGAAATGTTTGAATTTGAGAGCGTGGAATTGTTAGTATTATGGAATTAAATAAAGAGGATCGAAGAATTACGAGAAATTGTGGAATTGCATTAAAAAAAAAGTGAAATTTTAATGGTATAATGGAATTGAACAGGGATCGAAAAATTAGGAAGAATTGAGGAATTGTGGAATTGCGTGTTTTTAAAGGATAATATGTCTCTCGAAATGTTTGAATTTGAAATCATGGAATTGCGTAAAAAAAGTGAAATTTTAATGGTATAATGGAATTGAATAACAGGGATCGAAAAATTAGCAAGAATTGAGGAATTGTGGAATTGCGTATTTTTAAAGGATAACGTGTCTCTCAAAATGTTTAAATTTGAGAGCGTGGAATTGTTAGTATTATGTAATTAAATAAAGAGGATTGAAGGAATTGTGGAATTGCATAAAAAAGGAATCATTGAAAACATGACGGAATTAAATAACAGAGATCGAAAAATCAGGAATTGCATACTTTTGTAGGATATTTTTTTCGAAATATTCGAATTTCGAGAAAGATGATGGAATTGTTAGAATCGAAGAATTAAGAAGGAATTGAGGAATTGAACATGGAATCGTAGAATTGTCGATACGATTGAATTAAATAAACAGTTATTATAATTGGGGTTTTGGAATTATTATAATTGTGGAATTGCATAAAATTTCATAATTTTGGAGAGTAACGTGTCTTTCGAAACTGAACAATTATCTCGTAATTTCAGAATAAAATTAAAAAACATACTTGCTCGTCGAAAGTGTCTTTGTTGAGGAACTTCATGGGCTCCAGATGGGAATGGAATTGCTCGACGACGGTTAATTGCTTCTTGAGCAAGTGTTCGATAATGTATCCCATCGTCACGTCATCCGGCAGTCTAATTCTGTCGCCCACAGTAATGAACTTTCCACCTCTGAAAGCAAACACATATGTTATTTCTCATCCACCATTTCTATCGATTATCAATTATACGAAACATTCAAGAAAATTTTCACGAATTGCTCATTCGATAATTCATATCACTACTTTACCATTATTCCCTAGGAAATAAAAATAATCGATTCTCTAAAATTATCTTAAGAATTTAAAAATGTATCACGCTTTCCCAGCAAGATTTAGAACAAAATTCTCGCCAATCGCTCGTTCGATAACTCGTGCGCCACTACCTTACCATCACTCCCAATTCCTCACGAAATAAAAATAACCTAAAAATTTCACTAGAATTCTCCCACGAATTTAAAAATATATTTTCCACTTTTTTCAAGATTTAAATGTCTCTTACTACGAATCCTTTAGCGATTCATGGCGCATTTCCAGTAAAATAAACTACGTCCCCGATTTATTCGCGAAATCTTGGATCGAGGAAATGAATTAACCCCATAAATTTCATCTAACCCGGAGCGAGCAACGTGTTCCAGCGAATCACGGGACGTTTTCTCGTCCTTTTTCGCGCGATTTTGTCGTGAACTTTCCTATGGACCGCGCCCACCTCGTGGACTAGGATTATCCGGTGTTTATTACCGTCGCGCTTCGGGTGGTCGTGAGGGAGAGGAGAAGGGCGGAAGGGGAAGGAAGCCGATAAATTCCGCGCCCCCGCGTAAAGTCTGGGTGTCCAGGAAACTATTGCGAATATTATTTATGATTATTACGTTATATATGGAAACGTATATAACACACGTTTATATGGATATATATGGGTATCGTGCAAATGATGAAAAGAGGTTAGGTTGGGTTAGGTTGTGGCCTCGTCTTAAGAAATGAAACGTTCCAAGAATTTTTCAATTGGATGGTCTATCGGTCTATGAGAAACGGAAGAGAGGGGGGGAAGAGCGAATGATAACGATGGCGTGACTGCAAGCTGAGCGAACGATAGGCTGATCGTCGATGAGAGCGAAAGTTAGAAAGAGAGAAAGAAGACAAGAGAACTCGAAGAAATTTTATTACTTACTATGATACTAAAAATTCGATAATTCATTGAAATCTTGCAAATAAATCGATAAAAGGATTTTTGCTTAAACAAAATAAACAGTCCATCAACGTAAATCATATCCTTTGAAAATAATTTTTGTACGATCGATAATCAAGTATTAATTGATTCGTCAAAAAATAATAGATATAAATACTCGAAGATATTTTCGAGTTAAATTAAATATACAATTATAAAATATAAATACACGGATTTTTTAAATAAATAAAAAAAATCCATTAGTCGCAATTCCAACTAACCAAAAACTTATTCGAGCTTATTTACATCCACGCCTTGCCAATAAAAATGCAATCGAATGAAAAGCGGCTGATATTCGAGATCATCGATCTT
>NW_006263671.1:247415-247654 GCF_000469605.1 Apis dorsata | reverse complement strand
GGGGGTAGAGGAGGCACGCGAGAAAGGCGAGAAATATTAGAATCAGATAATTGGAAAGTAACGAGGGGCCCCGTTTAATTGTCGGATCTTTGGATCCCGGGTTCCCTTAATTTACCGGCATTCCACCCATGTAGATTTAACCGTGGCGAGGAAGAACACCTGCCTGCTCGTCCTCTCCATTCTACCATCATGAAAACATTTATCAAGAGACCGGTTCGAATATCGACCATAACGAATTT
>NW_006263671.1:244063-246999 GCF_000469605.1 Apis dorsata | reverse complement strand
TTTTTTTTTTTTTTTTTTTTTTTTTTTTTTTTTTTTTTTTTTGGAACGAGAGACCAAGTCGATTTTTGTAATCGAAGCGAAACTTCGTATTAGTGAAGGATACGGGCCTTTCCTCGGATCGTTCGATACCGATCTTTCGTCTTCCATATTCGAATTTACCGCCATCGGAAATTTTCGTATATTTCGATTTTAGGGAGGAAAATCGTGTCGATGCGGTTAATGGTAATTTTGCATTACAGTCGATCGCCATTTTTGCCGATTTTTTTTTTATATTAATGGAGGATGAATCCCTTTTGGATTTGTCTTTCGTATAACTATTTTTGCCGATTTTTTTTTATATTAATGGAGGATGAATCCCTTTTGGATTTATCTTTTGTAAAGCGATTTTAGAAAGGAAAATTGCAGTAATAGGAATATGATAATTTTGCATTATAGTCGATCGCCACTTTTCTCGATTTTTTTTGTAATTAATGGAGATCGGATCGTTTGAATTTTTCACCTTTCATGTTCAAATTTATCGTTACTAGAACTAGCGTATAGCAACTTTCGTATGGAATAATGTTTTTACATTGTCGCCATTCTTTTATGCCGATTTCGAAGAGGAAAAATTTCTCCACGATTTTTAAACATTCCATTAGAAGCGCTTTGAATCGAATTTTTTTAAACTTTCAATACCACCCCCCTCCATTTCTCGCGAAACGCTCCCGAAACGAATCGTTAAATTCAACTCTCGGAACGATCGATCGAAAAACCATCTCCAACCTCTCCCACGATCTCCTTCTTCCCCTCAGGTAGGAGGGGATTTCGATCGTCAAACGCGCAAAACGAAAGGACGAAAATTCCAGTGGACGTTGATCGAGCAGCCGGGGCGAGAAGACGGTTGACCCGCGGCGGACATAAATCGTGCCAATTAGAGCGGCGACCGGTAGTCGCGGGGGCCCGCGGGCCCCCGCTTGTATATCGCGCGGCACCTCCTCTTCTCCTGGGGGCTGCCCGTGAGAGAACACCAAAGGACAAATGTCTCAAAGGCTCGCCGCCGCCTCCCTACGCGGACCGCCTATCGTACATTTGTCCGGCCGGCTCAAGGGAGCCGAGGATAAATCGACGCCCCGAGATAAGGGGCGGATCCTCCCGACTCGGAGAGCCGAGGAGAAGGGGCTCGCTCACTTTTCACGAGCACCAATTTTTCTTATATACGTGTATACTTTTTTTTTTTTTTTTTTTTTTAAGTTGAAAAGATATTTATGTTGTTTTTCCACAGGTTAACAATAAGGAATCTTTTCGAGGCGAGTGCGGGGAGAAAGGGATGAGGACAGGAAGACGAGAAAGAAGGAAGGAATAATCGAAGACATCTTGAAAAGGGGAACTCGGTTGTTTCATCATTATTCGAGCGCACCTGTGCGTTCTTCCTGCGTTTCTTCGTTGCCAACCCTCGTTGCATTGCAAATAAGGATTATCCGCGACCTAACCTAACGAGCCTTCCTTTGCACCGTATTCGTCTTTCGATCGATTTCCTTATTTCGTTTAATTTCAAATTAATCAATTACATGATTCTTTGGAACTATTTTTTAAAAATATTTCAAAATTGCCGCCAATGTAAATAGAATTTTTTAATTAATCGATCGTTTAATCGTTTAAGGATTCGCGTTTTGTTACCGTATGTCGATAATTTAGTTATGAGCGGTGCAATAAATAATCTCGTCGATCGTGTTATTTCTTAACAAAAATATAATATTATTGATGAAATTTATGGATAATTTTATGAATCGTGTAAATGGAGGCGTTGATGTTTGTTTTGACGAAAATAAGTGAATATTCGATGAAAAATAAAACGATCTAATAAAAATACAAAAATCCGTTGAATTTTCCAATGAATTAATAATCGAAGAAATCTTTCATACTATTCACAATGGATTAATTGAAGTAAAAATTTATCGAATGGAATCGATTAGTAGCATTCCAGATCGTTAATAATTAAATTCGATTGTTTACTGAGAATGATCGATAATTAAAAGTAGATATGAAATGGTTGATACAATTTGTAAGAAATTATAGTAAAATTCTAAAATAAAATCTTAATAAAGTTACTAAGTTTATTTGAAATTTAACTTATTTCTTTGAATAATTTTAATAAATTATTAAATTTATCGAACTAACCTTAACTTCAATTAAAAAAATTTTCTAGTGTGAAAAAAAATCGAGTCAAAAATCGATTCACAATCTTCCCCGTTTGTTATCGTTCCCCTTATTATTCCCCTCCATGCTCTAACCGCCTCCAACACCGAAAAATCGAATAAACAATTTCTTTCCCTATCCCACGTCCCATGCCGACAAATTTCTCACGCTTCCCCCTCTCACGCAAGCTTCTCTCTCCAAGCTTCTCGATACCCGAAAATTTTCGCTACGTTCACAGTCCAATTAACGGCGACCCCTATAGACCAAAATATTCGTCGTTTATTTCTCGTCTAATTAACGTTTTCCAAGAGTCGATCGTTCTCGTCGAAAGAAAGTTCCTAAACCAGGCAAGCTCTACGAAACGAAGGAAAGGAGTTCCAAGGAAAAAGGAGCGTGGAAGAGAGACGAAGAGGAGCGCTCATTAGCGAATACCATCGACGGATTCGAGAATTCACCGTACCTGCGCGCGCGTCTCTTGGCTCTTTTTAATTGGCCAGATTAGTCCCGAAATCGCGTATACCCTTTCCACGACGCTATCCCCTCCACCGGCCGTCGCTTCTATCTTTGTTCCCTCGACGCAGAGTCTATCGTTTCATCCTTCACTCGCCTGTTGCACGCGCGGCCTCTGGTGGACATAAGGCGGACCAGTGTCCTTTCTGCACCGCCGACACGGAATATCGTCCTCGTTAAAATACCTGGAGAACCGCGACGAAATCGAAATTTCGAGGTTACACGAAAGGGAAGGGAACAGGAGGGAGAGA
>NW_006263671.1:238385-243966 GCF_000469605.1 Apis dorsata | reverse complement strand
GGGAATCGAAGCCTTCCGTCTTCGTCTGTTCGGTGCTAAATAACCAAGGACAGATCCCGCTGATACCGACGCGGTTCATTTCGATCTTTTTCTCCACGGTTTCCGCTTTATCTCTCCACCTGTTTTTCGCGCTGTTCTGTTTTACAAGCATTCCGCGCGATCTTCTGGGACTGGGATGAGTAGAGATGGAACGAATTATGGTGTATAAATAGATTTGAATTTAAATTAGGTAGTTTTAGAGTTGAACGAAATAGAATAGAACGAAATAGATGATGAAATGGAATGTAGAAATAGGATAATATAGAATAGAAGAAGTTTGAACTCTGTAGATTGGAATCTAACAGAGATCTCTTTTAAATAATAAAGTAATTTTTCGTTATTTTCGAAAGAAATATAAATGTAGACAATAATCTATAAAAAAAACTGCCAATTATAAAATTTGATTATTGATTCCGATTTTTAAATATAAATTATACTTAATTCCATCCATAATAAAACGTTTCTAAATTTTTTAAGAAATTTTGAATATTTCGATATATTCTCCGTTATTTTGATTTATCTGTAAATATTACAAATTAGACATTATTGATTAATTAACACGAAAATTGTTAAAAATATTGTTAAAATATTTCTCTTCTCCTTTCGATACAGATATATTTAAATGATATAAGTATGAAATATATTAAGATTTATTTTTTTTCTGTAAAATTAACAAATTGGCAAATAATATAATCTAGTGACACATCGAATAGAAGAAAATAAAAATTTACGAAAGAAAAAAAAAACGATAAATTTCACTAACATCACTAAACAAATGTCATTTATTAACTATTCGTTAAAAATTCTCGCGTAACGATCTTTAGCAAACAAATCCATCAAAGATACGAAAGGAAATGGCATGGAAGCTTCGAAAGGAAGAACGAGAAGAAGACTTGACTCGAGATCGATTATCGATCCCGCGATCGAAACTATCGACCGCTTTGCGCACGTACTGCCACTTCATTCGTTTCCAATTGGAGATGGAACAAATGGCCGAGTCGATCCTCAACAGACGCGATGGATCTTTATCAATGCGAACGTGCCAACAGCGATCACAATCGATTCGATTGAGACATATATTCCACTGTATACTTAGATATCGGTTTTAATTGAAATTAGAAATGTTTTTTATTTTATTTTATTTTATCAATAAATTAATACCATTCCTGATTAATTTAATTAAGAGTTCGATATGTATTCGTTAGTTTTCTATCTACATATAATTTTAAATAATTGTGATGTAATAGAAATATTTCCATAATATAAAACAAGAATTTTTAAAAAATAAATATTTTAGGATAAATATCTTATTCCATAAATATAAACAATAATAATAAAAACAAAATTAATAACAAAAACAAGTATTTAGTTTAATAAAAATAAGATAAATTGATTTTATTATAAATTTATTTTTTTTTATATAAATTCATTAATGATTATCCATGATGATTATTAGTCAAAATTTTAAATATATAATAAATTTTTAGAATTCACATACAATCAATAATATAAAGAATTTTTACAATTTTACAATTTCACAAGTTCTATTTTTCTGAAAAATTCTTAAAATAGATGAATATCTTTAATCCAAATTCCAAAGTCATCGAATATCTCTTTCGAAACATTCCCATGAACCCTTTCACCCAAGAAAATTCTCATCGACGCTTCCCTGTTATATATCTTTCTCATCGCGACGATAAACGTAAAAGTAAAAAAATACCGCGGCAAAAACGCGAGCTGTCTTCACCATCGCTAAGCAAGAGTCAAGCTACACGATCGATTTCCACACTATCCCCTTTTCTCATCTCAGAGAATCAAAACACCATAAGACTAACAAACCGTGAAATTAGAAAATCAAGCTAAACTATCCCGGTACCTTTCAAACGAGATATAATTATTCCAAAACCGAGATTCCTCCATAAAACAGCTGTTGAGATTTATCGTCTCGAGTAAAAAAAATCCCTATCGTCAACATTTCCTTGTCGGGACAGTTAATGTCATCGACCATTTTAATCGCCCATTTGTTTCATATTCTTCTTAACCTAAGATTAGGTAGTAAAAACAAGAAAAGCAGCATACTTACAAATACAATACTAGCAAATTCAAATCAATATTATTCAATATGCAAAGTGTTTATAGTGAAACAACAACATTACAAGTAAGGCAGTATACCATATAATAGCAACGTCACTGAAAACAAAAATATTCGGTTTTACTGGTAAAAAATAGTTGAGAACGGTTGATTTGTAAGCACGACAATATTTGGTTAAAACACTTGAACATAGAGGTCTCCACTTGACTATAAAAATGCAAGTTCAAAATGCTAACTTCACAAGTCTCCTCTCTACACGCTTCTCGTTTCGCGACTTAACTTGTAATTGCATTCTTACCATGGAGACTTCAATGGAAAGATAAATAAAAACGAAATCTCACGCATCAATGACGAGAATCGAACAAAGGAGAAGGACGAGGAAGCAGAGTCGATCTCTTTGATTCCATTATTGCTCGACCTAATTGGATTCCACCGCGCGATCGCGGGCTGCAACGTCTATAAACCCGCGGCCGACGAAACCAATTTGGGCATTCCTACGGATACGTAGCCGGTGGATCCGTCGTCGATCTATAGATCACTCGCCGCTACCTGTGCCAGTGATGGCTTGCCCAAATTTTCGACCATGCGATCCCCGATCGTGCAAAAGCCGCCTTCGGTATTCGAGATACGACCGCGGTTTCGGGGGAAACTCAATTTTCGTGGGATGATGTACAGGTGAGGAGAAATTTAGTTTCGATCGAACGTGATGAGATTTGATCGATTCTATCTCACGCGTGAAACACCATTCGGTTTTTTCAGATTGTTCAGATTTTTTTGACGACTTTTTTTCGATAGATTGACGAAATCAAAAGTTATGATTTGGCGATTCGTTCTTAACTGAAATATCTTATATTTTATGCACGTTTTTGAAGTGAGGTTAATTCGTAAATAAATATATATGCCTTTAAAGTGAAATTATTTTGCAAATGAATGAATGTTACGTTTTCAAAGTAAGGTTAGTTAGAAAATAAATATGTATATTTTTAAAATGAATTTAGTTCACAAATGAGAAAATATTATATAATTACAATCTCGTTTTTTTATCTTTATTGGCAGTAATTTTGAAAATATCTCGTATTTATTTATATTTATTCACTTTCTTTCAAAGATATTACTTTGATATATAATTGATCGCCTTTAGATAAATAAACTCGTTTTATCGAGATACAAAAGAAAAAACGTGTTTCATTTAAAATTAAATTCGCGAGTGTACATGCAGAATCGAGTTGGAACGAGTGCGTGCGTAAACGTGGGTGGCGATCTGTGCAGACCCATTGTAAATGCACTCGTCGCGTTCGTCGTTAATTAAGATCCATCTCCGCAAGGTCTGGCGAAACCAGTCCTCGTCCAACCTCGACGGCCAATAAGATGGAAAAGTCAACGAGATTCCCTCCTTATCGCGAAATCTTCACTCGATCGATTGATCGATCGATCAATTCATCTTCCATAGAAAATCAGAATCAACTATTCTAACTTAACCTAACTTAACCTAATAGTAAATAGAGATCGATATGTCAAGTAACAGAAACATTGATTCCTTTTGATATTTTGGCTTTTGATATATATCGATATCGATACCGGATCGAAATTTGCAAACTAGTATATAGTAGATAGAATCGATTCCTTTTCATATTTTTATCTTTGTTACATTTCAATATCAGATCAAGATTCGCAAACTTGTATCGATAGTCATATCATTAAGAGTAAATAGAAAGAAGAAAACAATTTGTAGTGACATTGTTCGAAGAAGAAAAATACTAGGTAAGGAAAGTAGCAGCAATGGTGGTGCTTCACAGAACCCGTAAAAGTGATTTGTTCTGCTATTAACGAGACGCGGATAGCAGGAACGTTAATGGAAAATTATCGACAGTTACGAGACTCGATACACCGTTACGACTGGTGAACGTCGTAAATAACAGTCGGTTATATGCTTGAAAATACCTTAAAGGCGTGCTAGTTTCTTGCAACGTAGCGAGTTAACCTATAACCGGAATGTGTCGAGCGATTTTGAACTCGAAACATCTTTAAAACGCAAATTTTTCAAACATAAATAGAAGAAACTTCGAAAATATTTCGCATCTTTTTGATAGAAAAGAAAAGTAAGTATCGCGAAAAATCGTAAACTTTATTCTACTTGAAGAAATATTTCATGCTTTATTCGAAAGGAAGACAAGGGGATTAGAGTCGTTTTAACCTCAAACGTCTTAACGTCAAACTCGAAGAATATGCCATTTTCGAAGAAAAAGAAAAATATTATCGAGTCTCGGCAATCTCTTTTCTATAAAAAAAAAATCAAAAAAAAAAAAAAATGGAAATATCAAAGATTACGAGTTAGTTAAAAAAACGTAGAGTGACAAGTTCCATCTTTTCCCGAAAATAAAGGATAGAAAAATCAAAAGCTGTTCAATTGGTGGATAAATAAGAAAGAAAGAAAAAAATGTAATAAGAGATGAAGAAAGAAAGAGAGAAGGAATAGTGGCAACGTCCCTGAATGAGAAAGCGGTTCGATGCACTTGCACGATTCTTTCCTTTGCATCTCTACTCCGCCTTCCGTGCAGACGTGTTGCAACACGAGGGAAACCACTGTACAAGATAATGCTAGGACGATGTACACTAGGTGGAGAAGAAACGGAAGATTGAACCGATTGGAAAGCCCTCCCAGGTACCAAGCTTCTTCGTTGCTCTGTTTCTTTCTCTCTGCCTATTTCCTATATTTTTTTTCTTTATTTCTTTTCTTTCTCACACGATATTAGAATAGAAGAATATCGTTGAAATAAATTAGAAAAAATCTTAGATTTGTCGATTTATATAGATATAACTCATCTTCCATTTTAATTTACAGGTTTTTTATAATTATTCTATTAACTGTAATTGATTAGACTGATATCGTAAATGACAATGTTCAAGAATTCTATGCATAAATAAAATTTTCATCACGTTAAAAAGGTTAGTAATCACGTTATTCAAATCATCAGATTAATTATCTAGGATTAATTTTAATCAACAAAATCCTTTAATCCTAACCTCAATTTTCAGAATTTTCTTTACCTCGTATGGAAAGTCTCGAATATTATTATATAAAAGGAAATTGAAATTCGAAGAATTTTTTTCCAGTTATGCAAAGTAAAGATAAAAAAGCCTCGTGAACAGGAAAAAGCATGTCGATTAGATGATTACCAGCGATTATAAAGCGATTCGATCGAGCGGATCAAGAAGATTCGAAATCGCTACGAGTCACTCCACTTAAAGCGATCAAAATGGTTGATCGCGACGTCGCTATCCGCATTATTATCAATAAGTTCGTCTCGAGAAGCAATTCGAATGAAGCTACGCCGACGTTTATGTCGTGGACCCTCGTCAATCATTATTTACCGACGGGTAACAGTGGTCGCTTGGTTGTCTTCGATTCCTCTGCGCCTTACCGAGCAATCGTTTTATTTTAAAACAATA
>NW_006263671.1:228418-238341 GCF_000469605.1 Apis dorsata | reverse complement strand
AAAAAAAAAAAAAAAAAAAATAGAAAATATATTTAATACTTTATATACTTATATAATAAAATTTATATATATATATTACATATATATAAATTTATGTATATTTCATTGACTCAGAAATTTTTATTCCGAATGTGATTATATTTTATTAATGTAAAAAAACTTATTATAAAATATTTTTATATATAAAAGATCAATCATTATATAAAAAATAATATATATATATTATTCTATCAATTCTTTGCAAAAATCAAATATATTTCTGAACTTTTTCTCTTCTTTTCAGTGACTTAACGTAAAATTTATCGAACAATTGCAAATGGTTAAACATCGATGATTAAACTACTATATGAAAACTATCGAAAATAATTTAAGAATCTGGAGAGAAAGTTAATATTTACCCAGCAACCGGTGTCATTTTCATCGCAAGCGCCCTGCTAATGCAAAATCCGGCGCCACCTGTCGCAAACCAGAATTTCACCTTTTGCTGCAACAGAAAAACCAATCTGGTTATTCGATAGCAAAAAAAATTTCTAATCTTCAAATATTCAGGATCGTGATCGATTGTTCACGAGACGGTCAATCGATCCCCGTCACGTACACCGATCATCGTCCATGACTTTCCGGATTGGGGCCACGATCGATTACATCTTGACGCATCGGTAATCGATAATACGCTTCTACCTTCTTTGGGACAAATTACGATCGAGCTGTACAGTAACGGTTAGAATATTCGATCTTTGATTGAAATTGATTGGCATTGCATCAGTGAATAAATTTTATTTCATTCTTTTTCTGTCGATGGATGAGGAGAGATTAAGACAAGTGACAGATATACATCAATCGAGGTATTTGATTGGAAATAATATTTATATATATATATATATATATATGTATCAATAAATTTAAAAACTTTCTTAAGTTTTAGAGAATGATGATGATCGTATTCGAGATATTCCATGGGAATATTTTTTGTTATCAAATATATCAGAGAATTATAAGATTAAGAGGAATTATTATTAATCAAATTTCGAAGAGTCGTCGATGATCCAGATATTCGATTATCATAACATTTTTTTTTATGGAATATATCATAATTATGAAATTGAAGAGAATGTTTCTATTTAAAAATTATACAATAGAAAAATTGTAAATGACTTTTTCTGATATCAAATATTATATTGTGTATCGTCTATCTCACAATCAAAAAAGTCAATCTTTCACTCCGGATGGAATGAAGAAAACGAGGATTCTGTTCAAGAATACTTGAATGAAAAGGCAAAAAGGAAAAAGGAGAAAGGTTTCCGATCTTCCCAACGACCTGGAAATTCGATACGAGAAAATCATGAATCTACTCATGAAACGTATGATTACAAGTAGATTCTTCGAAAATGATCATTTATATCGATGAAATTTTATATAAGGCATTGAGAATCATAGTGACATAAATAATATGGTCATTACTTTGAGAAATTCATATTTAGAAATTAATATTTAAGAAAAAAATAATTTTTATTATATATTTTTATATTCTTCGATTTAAATATTGAAATATTGATTTTAATATTGAAATATTGATTTTAATTTATAATATGTTGAGATAATTTAACTAGTAGTAATTTAAAATAACGCGAAATAATAGCATAGTTCCATTTTTTATCGATAATATCTAATTGACAATAAGCGGAATAATAAACCATTATAAGTAGAGCACTCTATTTATACGAACGTTTTCGTCATATAACACAATTAAAAATATACATTCTATCCATGATATAAAATTTTTTCAAAAATTTTGAATTTTAAAAATATTTTCAAACCGATCCAATTTCTCGTTAATAAACTATCATTCGTTCAAATGTTTCGAATATTCATAGTCTCGGTAGAAGCGCGCGTACGAAACGGTGCACGGGAGTATTGTCGGGTTTTTTGAAGGAGACCGGTTTCATTGGTTAGATACGCACGTGCAGCATGCCTCAGTTCACGGTTGTTCGTCATGTACCACGCCTAGCCTATGAGGAAAGGAGCACGAGTTCTAGACCGGCGGCGAGATAGTATCGCTGCCATGGATATAGTCCAGCACTAAGAGGTTGCCTCTAATAGCCCCAAGCCACGAGGAGATCGAGGCTCGACACGCTCGATTTCCTCCCGATTTCTCGCGAATAAATCTTTTACGAGAAGTGGAAAAAAAAATTTTATCCATTTTTCTCGATTATTTAGTTTCACTTTTCGTTTCGTTCCACTTTATTTCGAATAATTTCGAAAGAAGTCTATCTACAGATATCTGCTAAGTATATTATCATATATTATCTTTTTTAATAAGAAATAGAAGAAAAATTGTATTTTTCTTGATTCTGTTTGTTAAGCTTCACTTTTCATTTTAAATAATTTCATTAAAAGTATTTTAAATTTAGTAAAAAGTATTCCTATGATCTAATAGAAATTTTGTCTAATACTTTTTCGAAACTATAATAATGTATCAAATATTATAAATTTAGAAAATTTTGTAAATGTAATCTATCTATATTTAATTTGTAAATATAATCTATCTAATATTTAACAAATTAATTTTTTATCTATTCTACATAAAATTCACCAATTTCAAATAATCGTCAAAACTATTATTTATAAAATTATATGTATAAAAATAATCTAAAAATTATTGTCGATATTGTAACAGATTAAATCTACATTATTTGAATGAAAGTTAGAACTGTGACAGGACCTCACGAATGCATTAGATATACACTGGCAATCGATCTCTACGATCTCTCTTTTCTTTTTTCTTTTTAGGATTTCTATTTAAATAACACGAGGATAAAGGAGTCACGAAGAATCCGTGGAATCCCGGAGTCTATTCACCACTTTGAATAACACTTTTCTTATGTTTAATTCTTTGTAATCTCTCCATGATTTGAGGTTATGTAGAGAATTACAATACTTTATAAATTTTCATCTATGCCTTTGTCGTATTATTGTATTTATTTTTCACAAGCAATCTACTTTAACTATTTAATATAGAAATAATGTAATACAAAATTGAGAGAGAATGAAATTTTAAAAGTTTTACAAATATTTGGATCGAAATTGAATCGATATTCCTTTAGAAATTTGGAATTTTATTAATTTGTTATTGATGTTTTTGAAATCACATGAAGAAATGAAAAAAAAAACTTTTATATGAAATTAATACAAGTATGTATATAAAATTTCTACATGCAGAATGCACAACAGAATTATCGATGAATTATTGAGATTCGTGATTATTTCCTTCATTAACCGATACAAAATTCGATTACTCAATGCATCTTGAAATTTATATAATACGAATATCGATACACGACACTGTAGAAAGAAAACCATTACTGTCAAGGCAATAGCTCCATCCTGTATGCTAATAATATCATTTATCTTTGAAGTACGTATAACAGTTTATACGCGATCGAAGTAAAAGTTGACTTTAATTAGTCAACTTGCAATTTTTTTCTTTGCATCGTTCGATTAATTCGCGAGCAAAAACTTGTCTGGATGACAACGAATGCAGTCAGTAATTAACCTCGAACAAGATAATGAAAATCAAATAACAAATCACTCCGGATATTAACGATAGTTCCATTTCGCAATCAATATATATATTTTTTGTGCTAATATTCATTAATGATGAAATATTCGAAAAAAAATCCTAAAGGATTTTGAGAATAAGGTTGTCAAATTAATGTACAAATTTTGAAAATAAAAAAATTTATTGCAAAACAGACGATTGTCAGAGATGCAAGAATTTTCAGGATTTTCTATCATGGACACAATATAGGTTATATGACACTATGGGCGAAATATTCGCAATACAATATTGTTCGTATAATTTGCGATCACTTACGATATATTCCACACACTATATCACACTAAGTCATACGATGTCACTGACGAAATATTTTGGAATATAATTCATATGATACCACTGACGAAATACTTCACAATATAAAATAACAATTCGCGACACAATATAGTTTATACGATACTATGGACGAGATATTTCGCGACACAATATAGTTTATACGATATTATGGACGAGATATTTCGCGACACAATATAATTTATATAATATTATGGACGAAATATTCCGGAATACAGTATAATTTATACGCCAGAAACGAAATATTCCGCGACGCTATATCGTTCGCACGACGCCATGAATAACACGAGACTGAATGTTGTTCGAATCGAACTATCGATAAAACTAACATTGAAATCTCGTTCTAATAAACAAACTCGAGAAATACTTCGAACTCGTTCGTAGTGTCATACGAATTATATAAATATTACGTTCGAATATTTCGCTTATAATGTAATGCGAAATATTTTTTAATGAAGCGATTAATAAACGACAATTTTAAATCGAAAAAATTTCTCGAACTTAATATTTAATTTAAAAAAAAAAAAGATTTCATAATAAGATTTCAACTCTTTTTATATTTAACTATTTAAAAATTAATAAAAATTTACATTCTAAAAATAATTTTTACATTAGTTTCAAATATTACTGAAAAAAATATCGAAACACAATATTAGAATTTCAATTAATCAATAATCTCATTTAGAAAATTAATTTTTAATTAATTATATTTTGTTTTATCATAATATCGTATTTATTTCCAAAAAAATTTATCTCGAAAGGGTTAAATAACCTCAAAATCATAAACCATCTTCACAAAAAAAAAAAAGAAAGGAAGAAAAAAAATATTTATTAAAAAAAAGTATCGAGGGACAACACCTGCCCGCTCGACCAATTTTAATTATTCCCCGACCACTTGTAACTCCATGGGATCTGGAGAAATCGCAGAACCCTGACGTTAGCTGTGGAAGATCGCTGGCCAAGATTGCGCCCAGCCAGCTCCCTTGACTAATTACATTCCGAAGACTGGCTTCGAAGGGGGTTGATGCGTCCACTCCCTCCCTGAGAAACCGATTATACGACCCATGCGATCCTATATCCAATTACCTAGCGACGATTGGCAGCGATCCAGAGATAAATTCACCAGGTTGATTGGTCCTTATCTTCTTATCATCCCTTTGAGAGAGATAGGGGAATTTTCGGACCCCTTGTGTTAGGATTGGTACAACCAATGGATGGAAGAAAGTTGTAAAATTGATGTCAGGTATAAGTTTCTCGTTTTAGTGGAAATTAAATTGGGTTAATGGATTTCTTAATTGATCAATTAAATCGAATAAAAAGTTTCTTCTTTCATTTTCTTAAAATTTTAAATTTGAAATATATATTTATAGCAATATCGATGATATATAATTAAATGCAAAAAATTTAAATATTTTAAATTTAAATATTGTATAATTTTGTAATACAAAAATTATATAATAACTTCTAAAAAAGTTTATTTTAAAAAAGACAATATTTGAATATTCTGATATTAACATTATAAAATTATTAAACTTCATTAACATTGCTATCAATATATAAAAAATATTTATAAAAAAAATCGAAATATAATGGACCAATTTTTTCAATTAATTTTCATTTCTAAAAGACATTTCGAAAATTCTAACGAATTCATTAAACCATAATAAACAAGACCGTTTAAACGGTCCATCGACCTCATCAGGTGATTAAGAGATTGACGAAAATCAGGGGCAAAAAACGCAAAAACTGAAAAGGTACCAAGAAAGAGCATCCGAAAACCTGACCAAAGAGATCGGTATAACCAGATGAAATATAGATGGTAGTTTAAACGGCGGCAGTCGTAAAGGCGTTAATTAGTCGAAGGACCCATTCCAATCCGGAAACCGATAATCGAAGCCGGCTATGATGGGTCTTCGCATCTTCTAAGGCCTATGAACAGCTAATGATCGTAAAACGAAGACCGAATGACACTGGTTAGTAATATCTGATGGAGAGTGGGTGGCTGTCTGTCGGTATATTAGGACTAATGAATAGATTAGAGGCGCCGATATCGACCGAGCTAACTATGCGAATACGCATGACTTCGTGATGGGAAAAGCGAAGAATGCAATAGAGGAATACATAAAGAGATAATGTTAATGCACCGATGGATAATATATAAAAGATTATTATTAATGATTTTAATTCATTTGCATAAATGTATATAATATTCACAATAAGTAACTGTCTATATGTATTATGATTTCATATAAAATAATTAGTCTAGATTGTTCTCATTTTTATCAATATATATATAAAGATGTGTATACGAAATAACTTTTTTTATTTTAAAAAAAATCAATAAAATAAAATATCAATTTTTGATTGTTTTTGAAATATTCGCACTTAAATTTAAAAAAAAAGTTAGTGATGAGATTATATTTTTCATTCTTTCGTGATACAAATGAATTAAAAAATATAATAAAATAGAACGATGTTTCTTCGTATTTTATCTGATTATTCTTGAATAGAAAAAAATAAATATACCAAAAAAAAAGGAAAAATTCTACGTCTAGATTGTAAAAATAATAATGAAAATAATAGTATGCGATAAATATCATGGAGTTTGTAACTATTCCAGATTAAAATACGAAAAAAGTAGCATAATTATTTCTACGAAACGATGTTCGATTTTTTCAGAAACTTCAAATTTCCATTTGCGTTACGCTCCACCGAGTTCTACTCAAATGATCAAAGCACTCGATCCAGAAGAACGAACAGAAGAAAAATCAAAGAATTCCTTCTGCATTCTCATCGATAACAAACACGGTGCTATCGGTAGGAATATTAACGAATGATAATTACATACAAGCTGCGTCAATTTGCATGCGTGTCCACGTGCTTGCAACGGTCGCCGATATCCCAATAAAATAATGTAGAACGAGAACGAGAGGTTAGATCGAGGGGCTTCGTATACCGGACACGTAACTTACAAAAAGAGTATCTCGATATAAGCATAATATCTCACAGAAGTATAATAATATCGAAATAATGGAGGTAACGTCAAATACAGGATCCGTAATATGTCCATAAAGTATGAAACATAGTATAGTAACTCTAACGACAAATTTTCGAATGAGAAGAATACATCACATTATCCCCACTACTGTTGCTAGAATAGGCAGAGATGTCACGTGACATGATGTAAACCTAGTGGGCGTAACATATTTTTCTCATTTGGAAATTCGTCAAAGCCAAATGATATATTTTTGTCTCTAATTTAGCAATATATAATATAATTTAGCAAGTTATATCTAAAGTAAATTTGAATCGTTCGCAACTTAATAAATAATCAATCGACATTTTTGCAACTTTTGTGTTTGTTTCTTTTTTATTTTTAGAATCGACCATTCAAAAGATCTCGCCTCTCATATATTAACTCTTTATATACGCGATACAGGAACTGGCCGAATCCCCACTCGAGGAACTGATACGCGATGGCGAAGGGGCCGTCATAGGGTCACGAGCACGTCTTCGAGCACGCTGGTTACACCGTAAACCGCTTGAAACGTTCACCTGTCCTCGTTCGGCCGACACCCGTTTCGTTCAAAGACCATCGATATACTAGAAGGATGCTAGGGTACACGGAAAGGATACACGGGCACACGCTTCCGGGTTTGGTCTGCCTATAGCCGGACCAATTGTCGAGGCTCGTGGATCGGCCGATTGGCTGGATACGTTTTAACGCGGCTTCGAGTAACGGCATCGAGAGATTAAATTCCTGGGCGTATAGGGAGGAAAGGTGTGGTTAAAGATCTTTGGAGAGTTTGCGGGGTTAAAGACTACTTACGGACGCCGAGACGCGTTGCGATGCAGGTATCAAGTGATGGGTTTGAAGTGTATTAGTTCCAGCGTTGTACGAGTATACTTAAACCCATCACTTAAATTAAATTAATGCAACACGTGTTAATATATTTAGGTTTCTTAATCTGAGATTCTGCAAGATTTTTTGTAAAAATGTAAAGATACTTGTACATGATGAAATGATAGTACAAAATATTGTTTTAATAGTTTCAGAAATATGTTTTAACTGTTTTGTAGATTTTTTAAGAGTTTGAGAAATTTTTTAAGATTTATAATACTATTTCAAATGTTGTCTACTGATTTATGAATTTTTGGAGACTCATACAAGAGATTATGCGAATCGAAAAATTTAAGAATCTGGGATACAAGAAATTTGAAAATTCGAAGATTTGATCTGAAAGTTAAGTGAAACAGTTGCGTGTTTGTACGTACGTTTTCAGAAAGAAAGAGGTCAGTCTCGGCGATTTTAAGGAACCTCGAGCGTAATTAGGAGACGTATTGTTCGATCTGAATGCGAGGGGGGGATCGCGTGACCCGTGACGACCAGCTTTTGCTTGGTCTGCGTGAAAACTGAGACTGATGCGCGTTCCCGCTGGAAAATCCGTGGCCACAACAATTACAATGGGGAAGGGAAGTTAATTAGATCGGAAGATTGCTCTTTTCCCGGGATTGAATTGCAGATAAGAAGTAGATTGGAAAGAAGGAAGTACGATATCCTTGAATGTTGTGCAATTATAGTTCTGAGACATGCATTCTTCTATACTCTTGCAGAATTTTTTTACAATTCTTAATACTTCAAACTTATTAAATTTTCACATTTCAGATCCCTAGGTTTTTCAATTGTACAATTTTCGGATATTTCCAAATTTTCTGTTTCTCGAAATCTCAAATTCGAGAAACAGACAACAAACAATCGAAAATTTTACGAATAATATCTTAAAAAAATTAATACAACTTCGAAATTTTCAAACTTTAGATTTCCAATTCTATAATTTTCAGATTTCAAATTTTCAAATTCCTTATTCCACAATTTATTAAATTAAAATCCTCAAAAAAAATTTTAAATTTCGAATATTGACAGATCGAAAACTTGGTTGCACATTAAAAAATTAATAGCACTTGGACAATACCAGTGTATCCATTCGTGTCAAGAACAGTTCTTCTTTTCACCGAAGTTCGTCGATTATATATATTGTTCACAGTCGAGTTCTCACATGAGATCAAATGCCTTGGCGACCGTTTAAATACCGGCAGACGATCGACAAGGGGGAAATTTTGCACCCAGTTTCCCAGGATTGTAACAGAATCCATACTTTCTTATCGACAGGAATCCTGATGTTGTGAGGTGCGATCGACTTCCACTTTGTGGCTTCGTTCTTTTTTTTTTATCCAACCAGACCGGTTATCGTTGGATCCATGAATGGAAACTATTCCTTTTTTCTCGAAAGAAAGGAAGATTTAATAGTTAGAGTATTTGGAAAGTTTTTTTTAAACAATTCTAGAAATCTTGAAACCGTCGAAAAACTAAGAAACCTTAGAAACTTTGGAAACTTCGTAGCTTTAAGGAATAATAGCAATAATATTCCTGCCCTAACCTAACTTTGAAAGAATACGTCACTTGCTTGGAAACGTTAAAAACTTAGAGATAGATTAAACTTTTCTTCCTCCACTTCAATTCTCCACTTTCGATTCCCTCCTTATGTAACGGCAGCCATTGAACTTTCGATCATCCTTGAACTCTTCTCGATTCACTAGCACTCGCATCGAATAGCACGAAGGAAGCGGAAAATCGGGCGAGTAGATGGCGCGTGCACCACGGCCAAGGCCGCGCGGAAAAACCGGTCACGCCTGAGCGGAATAGGACGCTCTAAGAGAAGACAGTGATTAATGGGAGCAAAAGGAGGGAAGAAATTAAACGGCGCGCCTCTCGTGGCCGCTTGTCGAACGAGAAAAAGGGAGAGGGCGCGCTTAATCGAGCTAATTTAACCTATGAATATCGTGGATCTCGGGAACGCGTTTCAATTTACGCGTTGGAATCGTTGCCACTGATTGAACAATTCTATATAATTCAAATATGATCTGGACTATAATCTTTTAATATTTTACTTCTTTTTCTCTTTTTTTTAAAATTAATCCACGAATCTAGAACCTATGCTTTGGTTAATATTTT
>NW_006263671.1:221270-228177 GCF_000469605.1 Apis dorsata | reverse complement strand
TATATATATATATATATATATACATACATAATTTCCACCAATTTGTCTTCCTGCAAAGTTATGAAAAAAAAATACATACAATAAAAAATAACGATATAAATATAAGAAAATAAACAAAGTTAATAAAAACACATTCCTGAGAGAGAATACTATTCCTTAGAAAAATTTAATTAACGACATTATTCGTTTCAAAACGAGTATGGAAGGATGGAACAGAGAGATGGTCTGTTTCTGAATGTTCGCGGTCGGTTGAGTTTCCAGTCCCAGTTAAAAGTGGGCGGAACGAAGGAGATTATTCCTTTTTCCTTGTTCCTCCTCATTTTTTCCAGGCGAAAAAATAAAATTCATTCGGATTCGAGACGCGGAACGATCGGTAACGAAATTCGCCGGGACGCACTCATAAATAATGTTGATTTTCCGGCAGAGTAAACAGAGAGATGTAATCAGCGTGATAGTTTCACGGCGGCGTGCACTCTGAAAACGATTCCCACGTTCGTAACGCGTCGCGGCTCCGCTCGTCGTGATTTCCGCGAGATTTCGACCGACCCCTCCATGTCTTTCTCCTTCGTGTTAATTAATCGAAGGAAGTCCTGTGCAACGACCGCTCGCGGTTCTTCCTGTCCACGACTGACTTGACTCAAGAATGGTGAAAGAATTAGGAAAATATGACGACTCGAAGATTGTCAAGAGTAAAATTTGTAAAATGGAACGCGAGGAATTCGAAGAATGAAGGAAGAATTGGAATTTAGAAAAGTGAAAAATGCAAAGAGTGAAATTTAGTAAAATCGATCCGAAGATTGTCGAAAAACCGAACTTTGCAAAATTGAGGATGGAATTATTTAAAAAGAGGTGAAATTTTCGAAATCGAAAATGCAACAATTCAAAGATTACCAAAAATCGAAATTTAAATTTAAAATAGAAAGATTCGAAGATTGTAAATTATTGAAATTTGCAAATTGGAAAATAGAATTAGCGAATCGAAAATGCAATATGTAATTCAAAAATGTAATTCAATTCGAAGATTTATGTCCAAATGCAGAAATGTAATTTGGATAATACATGTTTTCGACGAGAATCGAATCGGCCAATTTTCTGAGTTTCGCGCTAATATTCTTATTATCCAGAGAACGATATATCATAATTACAATTTCGACAGATAATTAACCTAAAATAATTTCCCTAGAGTTCTTCTTCACAGATAAATCGAACTTCATTTAAATTCCACATTTCTTTCTATGTATAAATCTCGTTGCATTTCGAACCTCAAACATCGATTTATCTATTATCAACAAATTCCATTAAAAATTTTCTGGATAAACAATATTAATAAATATAATACTAGTAAATTCTATAGAGGTTATACGCTCGATCAAATACGCTTCGTTTAATTATCCTTAGTCAAAAGTTGGCGCAATGCCGGAGGAGCTTTATGGGCGGTCCCCTCCACTGTCCTCACGCTCATTAAACGCCGCCTTAATTTCGTTGGCCATGGGACAGGACGGTAGGCGAAGCGAAATTATCCTCGGACAAGCGTATATATCTGGAGGCGATGCGACTCTAATTAAATCCGTCGCGCATCGTGTGTGGAGGACGAAGGAAACACAACGAGGTCGAATTGAAGGAGAAGAAAAAAAAGGTGTCCATTGTGTCTCGACGAACGCGTGTCCCGACGAAGAAAAAGCGATTCGCCTGTTTTCGATTCTATGGAGAAACGGAGGAGCGAGAAAATTGCTTTGGTTATGGTTAATAGCAACGTGTCAGAGGAATCGCGCGGTTGGTTATCTTTGAATGGAATCCATTCTTTCTTTCCTTTTTCTTAAGCATAAAATAAAATTTTATCAATTCTAAAATATCGTAAAAATGATGGATAAATTTTACTTGTAATTGAATATAAGATCTCCATCAATGAGTTTCATTTTCAGTTAAGTGAATATCTATTGTGCGATAATATACCGTTGAACTCGCTTCTCCATTTATTTATTTTATTTTATGCAGTACAATAACTTTATTGGCACTTATATTCTTAATTTAATAATTCTTATATTTTATAATTTAAACAGAGATTAATATTGCTACATATTCCAGAAACATTTAATTGATATCTTTGATCGATCGATATACGATAATCGAAGTTGTCATTTCCTATAGCCATAATATACGATATGTTAATATTCGTGATATAAACATTTTTTTTCATGACCGATTGTATTTCTGGTAAAGAAGAGACCTGCACCTTAAAATATATCATTAGAGCACGACAAATATAAATTTTTATACAGATCGAGTATATCGAAACAAATATGTAACGAATGTACGGTTTCCAATAAGGAAATTGACGATAGTGGGGATATCGACCTTGAACGACAGAATATCTCGACATAAGTGATATAGAGAAGGGTACGTTGGACGAAAATAATAATCGAACGATCGTGTAGAACGAAAGAGGCAGCGGTGGTTTGAGTGGCGAGCTCAGAGGCTAATTAATAGTTCCGGGAACGGGCAAGAGGTGAGGAGAAAGGATCGCAGGATTGCGAGTGGGGAGAGGGAAAGAAAGAGGGGCGAAGGACGGAATGCGGGACATGTGGCGCGCATCCGCGTGCCTCCGGTCTGCGAACAGGGTGCGATTTTCTGGTGAATGCGGGAATAGGTGTTAGAGGCCAACACCGTAATCGTTACATCTATTATATTCTAGTAAAATTTTTGATATTTCATTCGGAGACGAATGATATTAATTAATCTTAATTTTAAATAAAACGATAATACTTTAAATAAAAGTGAAAAAAATATTTTTGCTGGTCTAAGGGTGAAACTCCATTTGAGAATAAAAGTGTTATTCATTATATACATAATTCTCTCTGATGAATGATATAATACTAATTCTACTAAAACGATAAGATTGAGACTATTTGAATATAAAAGATATTTATAGAATTTTACAAATAAATAAAATTTAATTCTGTAAAATTGGCATTGATTTAAAAAAGAATCGAAAAGAAAAGAATCTATAGATATAATTGCAATTAAATTGGATGTTTCTCTTTCAATCTTGGAATAATCAGTTTGGAAGAGACGCGGCAAGAATTCATCGTTTAGATGCTTGGCGATCCCTTGCCCGGACATGGGTGTATGGTTTGTTTGCTCGGCTTTTTGCGGCGGTATAATAGGAAAACCGCAGAATGATGTTCCCTCGGGAATCACTCACGACGGCTGCAATCCTTGTAATGCAAGATCAAGGTCAATCCCAAGTACGTCTTGCAATCTATTAATTGATTAATCCCATTTATCCCAAATGATCCTTTTTAAATTAAATAAAACAATACTTTCCTAAGCAACTTTCACAAAAATTATAAATCTGTAATTAGATATCATTATAATATTATTGAATGTAAAAATAAAAAGATTTATTGAACCAATGATCGTTATCATTCGAATTCGAAATGAATGTTACTATATTGATTTTATTGAATGCAAAATTTCCATGATAAATAAATAAGATAAACAGATAAGATAAACAGCTTTTTTCCACCCAACTTCGAAAGTTTCGTGCGAAACAGAGAGAGAGAGATAGATAAATAGAAAATAAATAGAATGATTAATACGGGCAGTAAAAGACCGAGAATTCGCTGGTTTCCTGCTGCGACCACCTACGGTTTCTTTTTTCCTGCACCCTGCGCCATCCAAGGCCACTTCATCTTCCTTTTCGACGTGCCACTATTTTGTTTCCTGTCTTCCGTAGCGCGCTTCCGTTCATTTTCGGTGCTTTTTACTTGGAATTGCATTTTTCGAATATTATCAGTAGAATTATTTTAAGGATATTTTGAAAGATTTATGTGATATAAATTGTATCCCAATATTTTTTTCGAACTTGGTAATTACAAGTGAAAATTATTTTACACTCAAGTATCTATCCGTGAAAAATATTTTCTGAAAAATTTTAAAAATTTTTATTTTCAAATTATATTCGCATCTTTAAGTATAATTCATAAATTCGTACACGATTAATAATATTATTCGATAATAATAACTGAATTCAAATCAATCTTTTTAAAAATTTGTTATCAATATAAATATTGATAATATTATTGATTATACGCAGTTTTAAAAAGATTAAACTGGATTAAAAATATTAAAATTACAAATTGTATCGTCAATATTATCAATCTAACCTAAATTAACCTATGACAAGTATAAAAATTTATCTGTGAACTATTTCACTATCACAATGATAATAATCATTTTACACATATATTATTTATTAGATCTTCTTTAGTTATTATCATGTATAGAAATAATATTTTTCAGAAGAAACTAACATATCTAAAAAAAGAATTAGTAATGTGATCATATTAGCAATTCAATAAATATCATTTATAAATTTCTAGCACATGCGCATAAAAATATTCGTCACTATTATAGGTTAAGTTAAATTACTTAAAATTTACCGGTATAAATCCATTTTCAACTCATTTCAATTCATTCTCGCTTATATACTTTACTCGTTCGAAAGATTTCTCGTTATTTTATTCTTCATTAATTCTTTTTTCATTTCGACACAAAAGAAAAACAGAAGAAAAAAAAAAGAAGCACGCAGCTTGTCACGGTCTCTCTTGATTAATTAATACGCGACCGATTACCGATTCGACGTGCTATTAGCAGTAAATCCCGCATCAGTCCCTATTATCGGGGTCCGGCTGATGTATGATCGGCCCGCTCGTTTAAACGATCGAAACAGGGTCCAGGGACGGAAATCCGAACTAGTCGACACTCTACGTTACGACACAACTCTGATATATCTGTTAATTAGTTCTAAGATCAGCCACCGATCTATACCGTGTTTCTTCGCTTTCGAATACCATCATTCTCGAGAAATCGAAATGTTATCTTCGAAAAAGATATTAACGAGCCACGTGATGTCGAAAGATCGATGAAAGATTCTATTTTCTTGAAAAATATTGAAATTTTTTTTTTTTTTTTGATAATAAAATTTTATTTGGAAATATACATCTGATGAATAAATTTTTTTAAATAAAATTCGACATTGAAAAAATTCCAATGGCGAGATTTTTTGATGAAATAAAAATCGTTTTGGATTTTATTCCATTATTTTGTAATTATTTTTATGTAAATTCAAAATGACTGTGCATAATGATAATAATTCGTATGCAAATGATACTTTATTTTTTGGAAAAAAAATTTATGATACTATAAAATACAAAATTTTCATAACAATTTTTATAATATCTTTACTCTTATTGAATATTGTTAAAACAAAAATAAAAGCTTGTAGAATTATAATGTGTTAAAAGTTAAGTAAAAATACTTTAGAATGAATAAAACTGAATATTCTCATTGATATCTTACATACATATATATATATATATAATAATAAATAAAAATAAAATAAAATAAAATCTAGACTATTCTAGTTTTTTCTCCTGTACAAGATTGTATAAGAATTAAATATTCCAATCAGAAAAACGAATCGTAAAGCGATATTACGAATACTCTAAGAAACATGAAATTATTTTGCAACATTTTGCAACATCAATATTAAGATTCTGCTTAGTTTTATACGATTGTTATTATGCTCAATATATAATTATCGACTATAATAATCTTTCAGTCATTTCGTGACGCTGTTTTCACTATACATTTCATTTCTCATAGAAATCAATATGAATTGCCACTCAATACGAATCGTATCTGAATTGAATTTATCGTATAATTAAATCGACGGATTGGAAAGTAGATTTCGACCCAGAAGTCTGGTTCTTGTGGGGCATATAGAGGAAAATTGGCCCCAGCAACCAACAATGGGACAGTATAGAATCGCGGAAAGAAATGTAGGAACGTAATTATTACTCATGGCTCGACTCAGGTCGTTAACCGAGAGCAATAAACCCGGTTGCAGCTAATGCACCGGTGTAATTCCCCGGCTTGCATTGGTTGGTAATTCAACTGGCAAAAACCAACGATTCCACCGATATGGATAATAATAAGATCTTGGTAAGAAGCTTTTGCCGCAAGAAGAATACGTACACGCGGTCAATGTGATCGCCACGATTTTAGTAATGAAAAGTTCGATTTTTTAAGTGGAATACCATTTGAATATTATGCGTGTGTTATGGAACTTTCAATATTTTGATTTAGAATATACAAATAAACGAAGAACTTTCATTACTTGGAAATATGAATTCTTAAAATTATATCTGTACAGGCTTATTTTTTTTTTTCTTCTAAATATCTTCGATTTTTACTGGAACGCTGTTTCGATCTCTGTGGATATTATGAAACTTTTATTATTCAATTTAAATGCGAATATACGAATAATAGGAAAACTTTTATTACCTGGAGATACGATTATGAATAGAAACTTGACTTCAAAATTTCAAAATATATCGGTATAGAGTTCTGTTCCATTATTCGAGCAAAAGATCATCTCCAACAGTGCTCTAACGAAGCATTAATTTTTACCTATTCCTATAAAAAAAAAAATCCTTCATCAAAATGCACGCAAGAAAACACCCAAGTATCCACCGATTAAACCAATCTCAAATCTCTCCCCTATATCCCTGGCTTCGGTTCCCAATTAAAAACCCTAGGAGGCAGCAGCCACGAGTCGGTTCATCCTCGGTGCAAATAAGCTCTTCTATCTTTCTCATTCTCTCTACCCATACGTGGCGTGTCGTTCGGATGCTAGAAACACGTGCAACATCCGCCACGATTGCACACACGTCGCTGGTAGTCGTAATAATAAAGCATCCGCGAAGTTGGAGCGCGAGCTACACGGCTTGGTAATAAGTTCCTGGTTTACGGTTCATCGGCAGGTTATCCTGGGGCTGGATCGACCTACCGGCCGACTGAAATCACCGGTGGCCACGTATCGCCTCTCTGATTATTTCTCTCT
>NW_006263671.1:215440-221060 GCF_000469605.1 Apis dorsata | reverse complement strand
CTCTTTCGAGTCGATCCGTTTCGTTTCGATCATCCTTTCACCGGGGGCGTGGTGGCCGCCATATCCGTGGTGCAACCGTAATTACACTGACTGCGAAACAACGTAAACCAACGACCGATGGGTGATTAGATTGGCAGGATGTTAGATGGAGATGAGATTGGTAATAGTGATGATACGTCTTGTTTGCAATATTAAAATCGGTCGAATTGTTGGATTAATCCCTCAGAAAATTTAGTTTCATATTCATTTCAATATGTATCAATTGAAAGTTCAGACTTGTGGAATTCAGGAACTGAAAAAAATTTTAGGTTAGAATCCTGTTCGAGCATTCGAATCGATCGAAATCATAAATTCTCTCTAGAAATAGGCTTCATGTAAATGAAAAGTTTAGAATTATGAATATGTTATGTAGAATTCAAGAACTAAAAAAGATTTTAAGTTTTTCTGTGACCACTCGAACTAACTAAAATGTTAGGTTAATCCTTTTAGAAAATCCAACTCCATATATATATATATATATATATATATATATATACATATATTGATTCAAACTTTGAAACTGTTGTAGAACTGAAAAAAATTTTAGATTAGAATTATGTTCAAGTCATTCAAATCGATTAAAATGTTAAGGTTAACTCAGAAATGAAATTCATATTGAAAGTTTAGAATGTATTACGTGAATCGAAAAGAATTGAAAAAAATTTTAGGTTAAAATTCTATTTGATCTCTCGAATCAATAGAAATCTTAACTTAATAAAAAAAATCCATGTATCGATTGAAAGTTTAGAATTGCGAAAATATTACGTAGAATTCAAAAGTATAAAAAAATTAGAAATTTATTACCTGATAAAACGATTAAGAAAATAATTTCAACTTTTAGAATATACCCAATATATTTTTTTCGTAGAATATCTGCAATGATATTGGGTCAATTGGCCTCTCTAGAACTACCGATAATCGGAGAACGAAGAGAGAACGATAGTCCGATAATCACTGCAACTTTTGTTACCGCGTGGGGATTTAAATTAGCCGCGGGTATACGTGTTTTTGCGACAGAATTGCCTCGTGCCTATTATATCGTTAGACCAGATATTCTCCACGTTCAATTATCCTCTACGAGGCTTTAAATCGACCAATGATTACGAAACTTGACTCTGTCTGTTACCATGCTTCTACACAGTAAATTGTAATCGCAATGTTGAAAACTAGATGCACATTTTCTCGAAGAGAATAAATAGCCTCACGAATTTATTAAGATTTCGTTTCATTATTTTTTATTTATTATTGATTATCGAAGAAAATTATATTGCCTTGTGGATATCTTATGACACAAAATGGCTGCCAAAAGTAAAAAAATATCATCAACGTTATTAAAGTAAGTCATTAATTATCGTAGAATATCAGAAAGAATATAATTTATGTAGTATAATCCTAGAATATAATTTTTCTGTCTTTTGTAATTCTTTGAACTATTTAGACGAATATTATACGTACTTACTTATCGAATTCTCCTTATTCCATAAATTTGGTTAAATTTTTCTTACCAAATTGAACCGCGAGAGAGCGTTACATGTGCTATCTTGACATACGTATACACGTACATACAATAGACAAGTCGATTGCATATCCTATATATCCTCAATAATTCAAATATATAATTCTAATACATTCAATCGAAAATTCAATGAATTTTTTAAATCCTTATCACATTTCTAATAAAATGTCCAAATTACTATCATCAAGATATATATTTTCTAGAAGTCATTCCTTTGGATATCATTACGATAGAACAATCGTCTCATAAATAACGGAACATTCAAACAGATCGCACGAGTCAATCTGACCAACGCAACTACAGTTTCGAACCTAACCACAATGATCTCCACACCCTCATGGATGAACGCTCATTCACCCGTCGATCCCGAGCTTCTCTTACAATGCACGTGCACAGCCTCTAGCTCTCAGCGGACGCAGCAAAGACGGAAGAAGAAAAGAGGACGAAGGATAGAGCGAAGAACAGAGTGAGTGTTTCTCGGGCAAATATAATATACGAGTACGTGAAGACCCCAGGGAGTAACGTCCACTGTACCTTAGACCATAATCTTGGCTGGAAGATGGCACCACACCCATGGGGGGTCGCAGAATACGTTGGACTGTGCACGAACCACTTCCAACGAGCACTAGTCACCTTTCACTTCCAACTATTACTCCGCACGGGTGGATTCTCTCCGTGCATAGTTTATTTCTCGATTTAAGAATCATTGGAGATTCTCTGTCCAAGGAACTTGCTACCATAAAATATTCGAGGGAAAAGATATAGGTTAGGTTAAATTAGATTTAGATAATCTGAAATTCTGGACTTTAAGAATATTAATCGAAGGTTATAAATATTAAAAGTTTTAATAATTTAAATATTTCTATTCCAGATAAATTTTTTAATTATATTATACATTTGAATTTACGAGTCTCCTAAGGTAAATCACTATAAGATAATATACATAAAGAAACAGAGGAGTCGTTATGATGAATTCTACAGAACGTATTACGATCTTGGCGGGAATGCGGCCAGGACACCGCGAAACGAGAACATTTATGACAATGCCGGGAATGAGATTCGTCTCACTATTATGACACGGTCTAGGTTATCTCGGTCCACATATTATGCGCAAAGCACAATCGAAACAGAAGGAAACTTAATCCAGTTCTCTTCTTTAAATCCAAACATTTCATCAACTTATAATATTTTTCATCATTTATAATATAAAATTAGACATTAATAAATTATGCATTTATGCATAATTTAAATATACAAAAATACACATGATATACAAAAAAAATATTCTAAATATAATAAATATTATTAATATGAAGAATTATATTGAAGAATATAAGAAAATTTTTACCTAAGCTTTGTTTCTTAATATTTATAGATATTTATTTGGCCAATTTATACAAATATTTATATTTATCAATTTCAAAATTGCCAAACATAAACTTTTAAACTTCACTCGAGGAATATTATGAAAAAACATAAAAATACTTGATCTTCAAGTCAAATTTTTCAACTTCATTCTATCTTTTTAAATTTTCTTAAAATTCATGATCTATCGTAATCCAATCCATCGGAATCGTTCAAAAATCGTTCGAGGAGAGGCTCGAACGAAATTACAGACCTTCAATGGAACCAATCTAGATCCCTGGCAGTTTGAAAAAATTAAAAAGCATCCAGAGAAAAAGAAAAGAAGAATGTTCGTAAGCCACGAGGACTTAAGTGGGTTACCAAGCTTGTTATCGATACCCGAGCTCGGCGTTCGATCGACTTTCAAGGGTGGTTCTCTTTGCAACGATACTGGTTCGACCGGATCGTAAGAAGGCTGAATGAAGAGGACCTCGAGGAAGAGTAGGGCTGAAAAACATGGAATACGGAGAAGATAGAGAAAGAGAGAGAGAGGTCTTTATATCCATGGTGTCCGCAGAACAATGTCCATTCACTCGAAATGGGATCCAGCCTGATCTGTGCTTCGAATATCCTCCCGATTAAAGGGGAATAGAAAGATGAAACACCTCGATTCCTCTTTGCTTCTTAAAGTGTAAAGGTATGTTTTTTTCGATTATTTAAAATTTTTATCTTCAAATTGAACTTATTGTTCATTGGAACCGTGTATGTGTTCTTAAGTTATTGTCTATGTATTCATTTTGAAAATATTTTTTCAGAAAGGATATTGCCTGAAAATGAGAATTTTCAAGATTACTTTGGATATGGCTGCTATAAGTTTATTCTACTCTACTTGTTCTCAAATTGACACACATACTTTAAATTTATGTAATAGATTGCCTCTGCATGATATAAAAAAAAATCGATAATTTATATATGCATGGATTTCTTAATATGCATAATGGAGTAAGTGAAAGTAATATAAATAACGTGCAATCACTTTTCTCCGTTTCTTTCTTATATATTCAATAATTTTGTTTTTAAAATAATTTTCCAATTTTCAATTAAACTTTAAACTCACCATTAACGATTCTCATTTGACAGTGATTCTTAGATACACTAGATAAATTATAGTTCCAAGACGAAAATGATAGAGGGATATTCTAATTAGCGATTATATAAAACTGTTCATCTTGGATACAATTTTCGAAGGATAAGGAAAGAAAGCTGGAAAAATGAAAAGAGTTTAAGCTATTAGGGGACTAACGAGCCTGGTGACTCGAGTAGAAATCAGAGAAAGAGATATCTGGCTGCCGGTTGATGAATGGTCGAGATCATTCCTTATAAGAAACGCTTAATCTCCTCTGGAGGCAGGAACGGGTCCTCTCGCAAGATTTATCGTTTCATCTCGCCTCTACCGGTTTCGATTTCGTTTCCGTTTACATGATCCACCGATCGAATGATCAAAATTCTTCTAGAAAATATTGAAATTTTCGATTATTATTTTCGAATTATTAATCTTTTAATTCTCATTTCACGATTTAATTGCGAAGATTTCAATTTTCTTTCTCCTCTTTTTCTGAGATAGATATCGAAGAAGAAATATATTAAAGAAGAATGCAAAATAATGAAAAAGGCTATGGACTACAGTAAAAGTTAGAATCGCAATAAAAGTAAGTGAAATTATACAACAATTTCTATAATTATATTTCTCTTTATTCCTTAAATTATAACCTAATTTTATGAAAAATATCTTTCACCTATTAGAGTCTAAGGAAAAATACTCGTCCGCAATTGGTTGATAATTGTGACGTATTTCGAAACATAACCAATCAAAATCCTTTGCGCATTGCACATCACAAATCGTTTCCTTTTAAACGAATAATGAATAAACACAACCGAAATCGATCAGACTACCGTTAATTCCAAATATGAGAATAAGTGCGCAAGATTTCTTCTTTTTTTTTTTTTAGTTGTCCAAAATCGACGAATATTCTTTTTATTTTTGCCTTATTCTTTTTTTCAGGAACGGGAAAAAGAATTAATGGACTTATAGGTATGACAATGTGACGAGATAAGATCAGAGGCCCCGTTTTACCTGTCCTGGAGACCATACGGCGATCATATCACGCGGAATCGCATCGTGTATCTCTAGTGAGAGAGTCTCTTCGGTAAGACAGGCCTTTTATCGATTTTTGATCGCGACTTTGTGGCAGAGAGTTTATAAGCGTCAGTCTCTTCAGACAGATACTGTGCAGACTCGAGGCATGTAAGTACTCGAGACTACGGCCTTTCTAATCGAGATATCGAATGTTCCAGGGAGGAAAGATCGAGTAGGCTTTTATCGGATTCGATGAGCCTCGTGCGATTAATATTAGGTCATCCTATGTGTATAGAATAGCAATAATGCAGTAAATATATCGAAAATTGATATTAAGTCATATATAAATGATATGATATAATAAATATCGAAGATTCGTGTGATTAATATAGTAAGTATAATGAATACAAATTTGATAAAATAATAATGACGAGTCTCATATGATTGATATTAGATCATCCCATGAATATAGTGTAGTGTATATTAGGTTATGTAAGTAATAAGACATAGATTTGATAAAATAATAGTGATGAATCTCATATAATATCAGGTTTTATAAATAGTATAATATACATATCAAGTCT
>NW_006263671.1:212489-214912 GCF_000469605.1 Apis dorsata | reverse complement strand
TAATATATATATATATATATATATATATATATATATATATAAAGATACATTTTAACATAAATAGTATAATATATATATCAATTCTCCTAATTAATATTAGGTTCTATAAATAGTATAGTATAATATAATATATATATATAAAAAGATACATTTATTATCTTTTTATTCGTAATATTAATTTATATAATTACTTTTCAAGTAATTTCACTTGGTGAAGAAAGAGAAGCTAATGTGAAAAATCCAAAGAATCGAGAATTCCTTAAGAACAGAATACCATATCCCTTAACTGTTGTGAGGAAAATCAAGGATTTTATGAAAAGATGCAAAAACTCCAAACGATCTTGAAAAAGAGGATATACATAACAAATTGATTAAAAAAAGGTATGATCACAGAGAACACAGAAACTACAAAATATTACATTTTTTAGATTAAATTTTTTCTCAAGTCTAATTACGAATTTATCATCAAAAATTCGTTCAAGATTCATTAATTTCGTATTCGTAATCGAAGGAAGATAAATTCACGAGAAAAAGGAAGAAAAAAAAGAAGAAAACGGTCCTCCTCCATTCTCTTCGAATTCACCCCCTAAGGGAAGGTAGTGGATTCGGTTTAAGCTTGCAAACTGGAAAATACGGCTACAATGCGGCGGCTGCTTCCTCCCAGATGCATAAATTCGATAAGGCCGGTAGATAGTGACGTAACTCGTTTCCTTGCTCGCGTCCAAGCAAGAAAACGCGCAACAAATTTCCTCTCTGGGTGCAACCCCAACCAGAAACGAAAGCAATAACTTTTCCCTCGAATTTCTTTCCCACCTATGTTCTCAGACGCCAAATATTCTTCTTCCCAAATTTTTGCAAATTTATCGAATTTTTTATTTTCCAATTTATCTCTGACATCTGACAAAAATACACCAAACATTTTTTATTTTTTAAATGTTCTATTTATCAAATTTTCCACTTTTCTCTTTCTCTGTAAGTGAATTTTTCATAGATTTTCCAAATCAATGTACCAAACATTTTTCATTCCTAGAGTTTTTTTCATTAATGAATTTTTCATCTTTCCAATCAAGTTTTCCATAGATTTGCAAAAGTGTATCAAACATTTCCCACTTCTCAAATTTCTCTACTCTTTTCCTTTCCCTTCTCTTAAATTTCTCAAGCGTCGAATATTTATTATCCTTTCCTCACCGATTTCTCTGCCAATTCTCTTCCATTCTCTCTCCCCCCTCTCCCAACTTTCACGTTTCTTCCATGTCCCTGGAGAATCCCAAGGAGAGAGAGACCTCCCGCCGCGCACGAAAAAAGGGAATTTCACGCCTCTATCCTTTGACGGCGGGTAAAAAAGGAAACGGTTACTCATTACCGCCTCCATTCACCGTCACTCGGATTGAGGGAGGTCTCCGCGAAACGATCGTCGCTGTCACCAATCACGAAAATGAAAGAAATTCCTTCGGTTACGAGGCGAACGTCTCGCGCAAGAAAGGACACGAAAAAACTTGTTGTTTTCGTTCGTACACGGTTTCAATACATCGAACCAACGCTCGCACTCGAACGATAAAGGAAGGAAGGAAGGGACAAATTCTCGATCGATCTTACTTAGATTTTACAATTTTTTTAAGATAAATCTACGATTCTTGCTTCGAAAAGTAAAATTAATCTTATTGTCAATCGTGCCAGAATCTAGAAATTAATAAAATAAACCTTTTAAATTCATAATTTAATAAATCTACATAATGAATTAATAAATAAATACCAGCTGTTACTAAAGTTGAAGAATGAACTAATGATGAAACCGGTGTAGGAGCTATTATTGCTATTGGTAGTCAAGTTGAAAAAGAAATTTGAGCTCTTTTAGTAAAAGCTATTAATAATAAAAAAATTATTATATATTCATTTATTTTATATAAAATTAAATTTCATCTTCCAAAACAGGGTACAAAATATATTATTAATAATAATCTTGAATCACCTACATGATTTAAAATAATAATTCTTTCAGAATCTGAATTTATCAAATTACAAAAATCAAAACTTAGAATCACGGAAGTGTCCATTTTCAAATCCATTATCAACTTTTATCAACTCGCTCAGGAACTCGAAACTCCTGGAATTTGGAAAAAATTTCAAATTTCCTAGATTCTAAAAGGTATCCTTAATTAACCAACTCGATATAGGTTGTCCACCCTTAACCCGGTGGTCCCCTCTCTCGAAATGTCGAAGAAAAAGGAAGTTCAGTTTAGGAACTGGTTCGTAATTCGAGTGAAAAACTCACCGGCCGCTTCGAGGGTTCCGGACCCTGCCTGATGATCTCCAAGGGTGCCGGTATCGAGGGCCTGCCCAGGTACCAGTCCTCCCGTGGGTTGTAGTTGTCCAGAAGCTTGAGCAGGCGTGGCACGTTCACATAATTATCATCGTCGAAGTGG
>NW_006263671.1:212158-212437 GCF_000469605.1 Apis dorsata | reverse complement strand
GAACCACCTGCAACCGAGACAACGTTCAATCTATAATGTTCCTTCATCCCTTCGCGCCTGGATATGGATATGAACAGAAAGTGTGGCTTGAAAGAAAGCTTGAAGTCGATAAAAGGAATTATATTTACGAGTATAATTATTTGGCAAAACTTGGAAGCGTGGAAAGAAGATAAAATAATAAAGATAATATGAATGTATCATAATTTTTGTTTCGAGATAGATTGGAAGAAAAATTATTATTATTATTATTTTATGTATGCATATTGAAAATTTTGTGTA
>NW_006263671.1:208506-209986 GCF_000469605.1 Apis dorsata | reverse complement strand
TATATATATATATATAGGAAATTGTTATTCAAAGTGAAAGAATTAAAACTGTATGTAAAATGTGTAATTTAAGACAATGTTATTATTATAGTTTAAAGAAAAATCGTTTATACATAGAAGGGATTATATTGTTATGTTTATATTCGAGTTAAAATTTCTTACCTAAAATGTGTAAAACATATATGCAAAATTGAAATATGTAAGTGTAATTTTCCTTGAAATATCGTTATATAAGAGTTAAAATTTCGTAACTGATAGAATTTTATATGTAAAAATTCTAACATGAAATCCAAGTTTGAAACTTAACCTTAAAATGAAGTTCAAGAATACGTCGAAACGATATATCTACTTTAATATTCAAGTTTTAACTGACTGTAAAAGCAATAAACAATAAAATCTCTTTTTCATGTGCATAAAGATCGAACGTTATCTCAAAACAACCGATCCAACAATTATCCCATTCGTTCGTTCGATAAGGAAGCAATCCATAGAAACGAAGCAAGAAGAAGAAGAGGAAGAGGAAGAGAAGAGGAAAGGAATAATCTCGAGATGTATCTTATCATTTGCAAAGTGGCTGACATCGAAACGCAATCGCGAACAACCGTTTCTCGGAAGAGAACGAGCGGGAGAGGCGAATGATAGGCGAAATAAAATCTTCGCATCTAAGAGTTGTGCGGCCATTAGCGCTACCGGGTGGCCAATCCTCTCGATACGTACCTGCCGCCATCGTTAAACACGCCTGGATTCCAACTTAATGGAGTGCAAAGATGCCAATTGCCAATCTCGTATGCGTTAGATTGTATTTAAACGATATTTTTCTCTTTTTTTTCTTCCCGTTTATGTAGATTCTTACGTTTCCTCTATTCACGATAACGTGATAACGAGATTCGATCAAAATTTTCCTCCATTTCAAGATTTTGTAATTTCTTTCAGAATTTCTTTAAATTTTTCATATTTCTCGATCTTATCCTTATCAGAATTGGTCACTCTTTTCTCCAAATTTTTCCATTCTTCAAAAAAAAACCCTATATTCTTCAAATTCGTTACAAATTCTTCATACCTCGAATTCTCTACGCTCGCCAAAAATTTCCCCATTACTTTCGACCAAAAGTTACCAGAAATCGATCGGTAAAGTATTTTCCACCGCTCGAATGAAAGACTCGATCCAATCAAATTCGATAGGATCGATTATTAGTATCGATAATATTCGATATCGATATTGCAATGGAATAGTTCGAGCATCGATTCATCATTAGAATTGTACGGTATACATCGACCAAATTGGCTCGATCTCTGTTGATTCTCTAATCGTCTCTCTCGGATGGGTTCTCGGCCCCGCACAGAGGGTAGCTCGTTTTGGACTCGGTCGGTATTTAATTAAATCTGGCGTTTAGAATTTTTACGAGTTCCTCGAGAGAGATAGGCATCAAAGGGGCCGAAGTGTCGAAACTCGCAGCACGATATCTCCTCCACCTTATCC
>NW_006263671.1:206834-208227 GCF_000469605.1 Apis dorsata | reverse complement strand
TTTTTTTTTTTTTTTTTTTTAGAATTTTAATTGATTGAAAATTAATAATGTTCGTAACGGTATTTTTCTGTGGATAAATGTAATTTAAAACTTGCATTTATTCGGTTATTTTGTATTTAATCGAAAATATGGAAGCACATTGACGATATTTGTGTAATAAATATATATACTTCTCACTTTTATGGAATCTAATATCTTGTTCATTATAAAATTCTCCATACTGAAAACGTATATTTCCTTAGAATTATTACAACATTTGTTCCGTCTTTACTTAAGAAACCTTTTTAAAAGTTGCATTAATGAATTTATAAAACGAGATGAAAACGCTAAGACACGAAAGATATGGTAAATATATGTACAGGATATTCCAAAAATATTGAAACATTCTTTAAACAGGAAATTCTTGGGATCTAATTTCAAGCAATATTTTCTTTGCAAAAAATTTTCACGTAAAAATCATGTAGCATCGGCTACGAACCATCAATCAAAACAAGTTCAAGCAACGTATTTATTTATTTATTTATTTATTAATCATCGCGATATAATTTTTTTACCGATAAAAAATATTTATTCGATACATTTTTTTCGAGATAAATTGTTCAAATTTCATGCTCAATCGTAGCCATCACTATCGTTGTATTAAACTACGCGACTGGTCATCGCCAATATCCAATATTAACGTATTATCCGAACACTTTTATAACATATATTATACCCATTACACGTAAAAATTACACGAGATATAATAACAATCTTTTAATATATATTTTATATATATAATATTTAAAAACTTTTTACAAAGCAATTTTCCTGAAAAATAGTCTTATTATTATTAATTCGTCCATCTTAACCTCTCATTAATTTCCTTCTTACGTTGTTCCTTCTTCACACAATCCTCCTTTCACTATTGATAGTAAACGAATAATTACGAGATACGTCCAATAACAATGTTTTGATAAATATTATATTTAAAAACTTTGTATAACAATTTCCCCAAAGAATTAAATTATATATCTACGTACGTAATCTTTCTGATCGATAACAACAATAACGAAGGAATTAATACGTATACGTCACGCGATATTTAAACAAGAGACGCGTGTAAATTTATTTATCGACTTTCGACGCGAGGAGAGACGAAGAATCGGGCGGATATTTATTAAGCGTTATGAACGATATTAAACGGTGCCCGACGGTTAAAAATTCATGCGCGCGCACCTTGTACCCGCGATCTGCATGTATATTAACTGCTGGAGAGAAGGAGGGGGAATAAAGGTGCGAAGACCCGTTCGTTTTTATCCAACCCGACATCGAGAGACTCTCTTTCGTGTTTTTAACGGGTTGTTGATGAAATAATGGGACGATTCCTCGAGCAGATTGCATTTTATATATA
>NW_006263671.1:199038-206688 GCF_000469605.1 Apis dorsata | reverse complement strand
TATATACATATATATATATATATATATATGTATATATATATATATGTATATATATATATATGTATATATATATATATATGTAAAATGGAAACAAATTTTTCTTCGAACGTTTATCGTATCTCGTTTATTACCCGTTTAATTATTGATGGTGAAAGGAAGAAATAGTTAAGAAGGACTATCGATATATAATATAAATTTAAAAGGAAAATTGAACATAGAAAAAAGTTAAGAAGGACTACTGTATTGAAATATTTTCTGGGATCCTTTTTTTCGAGAAAATTTCGTTATATGGAATTTTTAAATATATAATACATTATATATTAAAAGATTATTATTATCATATCTCGTTATACATATTCGTTTACTATTAATTAGTTATTAATAATCCTTTTTAAAAAATTATATCATTGATCATTTTTATCATTATATAATGAAGATTATATACGAAGAGATTGAGAAAGATAATCACAAAATTCGATGATAGATCTGATGGAAATGGAAATATTTAAAATATTTTAAGTTAACGAAGTAAGTTAAGTTGATCGTGATTATTTTGTTTTTTTTTTTTTTATTAAATATATCATACATTTAAAAATTATTATCACATCTCGTAATATATACGTTTACTATTATAGTAAAGAGTAGATCAAGAGATTTCAACGATTCGAAAAATTTTAAAATCGAATAGCGAATCTACTAAAAAAGAAAATGGAAAAGATGGGAAGAGGCCTTGAAACCGAATCGAGCGAGTGGCGTGCGTGCGCGGGCAACGAGGCGGCAAATTGGCATCGAGAGCCGGGGCTTAATGAGTGGTGGGTGTGCCTGGCCCGTTAATTGCCGTGTAAAACGGCCACGGGAGCCGTCCAAAGCGAGCCAAACTTGACCGATTTATATATTATCTCGCGGCCATTCTCTGAATGCCTTCCCCCATCTCCAATCTTCCAAAATTCTTAAACTTGTTAAAATACACGATTTATCCAGCTTTTTTTTTCGAAATATCGATTTTTTCCTCTTTTCGAGAGAGAGAGTGGAATTTTTCGTGAGTGAACGTTTGCAACGAGTTTTGTTAACCGAGATAGGGATGGCTGTAAACGAGCAACGAGTAATCGAGATAATTTGATCGTTACGATACAAGTATTGAGAGTTAGCTTTAAATATTTATTATTTACCAGTTTCCTTTTTATTTTCTCATTATTAATGGCAAGTGTTAGAAATGTTAGAAAAAGCGGTATCTCGAATTTATCGATTTATTATGCAAGGATTTTTTTCTTTTAAGCACGATCAAGTATCTTCTATATTCTGTAAACTAACTTTTTTCCCGATCAACGAAAATATTTGTTTCTATCTTTTGCGTTTTTGCAAGTTCAATCACAATTTTCTCATAAATATTTTCCATCTCCATTGTTTACAATATATTGCGTTTCTGAATTTCCAAGTTTATCGTGACCGATATAATTTTCTTAATAAAAGTTAATTCAAATAGTTATGCATATTTTTCAAAAAGAATTTTTCCAATCGACAAACGTGTCTATGAAACGATCCTAGTGGAAAGCTTGACGAATTTCGAAAGAAAACGAAAGAAGAAGGAATTTTAAGGGCGTGCGTTCGTCCGGCTTTTTCTCGCTCGTCGGAGCGCAAATCGGTCAAACTTTCACGACATTTACGATCGCAATTAGTCGTCTACCATGCACGAAAGTCGTAACATCTCCACGAACGTTTAACGACACCGATTTAACGGGGACCGGGTTCTCGAGGCGCGAAGATAAACAAGACCGACACCTGCTTTCGTTTCTGCCAATTATCTCTCCGCCTCTCCAATCCCTCCCGGTGACAAGAAATCTCCGCGTGGAAACTCGTCTCTTTCTGCATAAAAGGAATTTTCAAGAAATCTTTTCTCACTCCACTCTTTGTTTCTTCGAATAAAACCCTTCCTGATTCTGTAAATTATTATTCGTATCTTTCGAGTAGATTTGCAAAATAAATTTAAAAATTCAAATTCGAAACGATTAAACTAATTATTTTTACACGAAAAGTCCATTTGAAGAAAATAATCTTTAATTTTCGTAATCTTCATGCACTCAAAATTCAAATTTAAATTAATCAGTTTTACACTTGCAGAATTTGAAAAAAAAATTAATTATCTTTATACAATACTATTTCACACACACAAAAAAATTATTAAATTCAAATAACTAAAAAAAACAAATAATTAAAAAATAACTAAATCGATATTAATTTATTATATATAAATTGATATATTAAAAAATAATTATAATTCCATTTGAAAAAAAAATTTAACCTTCACCTGCGTATAAAATAATTACAAAATTCAAATTAAAATAACTAATTACTTATATATATAAGTATATATATATCGAGAGAATCATCCCAATTGTTCCAATTTCTACCGCAACTTAACCTCAACTTCAACTCGTTGTTCTTCAATCCACTTCCTTTTGGCAAGTTCCGTCATCATCGCGTGCCGGAAAAGTCGAGGGGGGCTTCGTTCGATGGGAATCGACTCGAGAACAATTCCCAGAAAAATGGCAGAGGGTGGCCACCCCTATCCAACGTTAGCACGTGTCCCATGCACGCGTCTCGCCCCTTCAAACGGCCGTTGACACGCGTCGTTAACGCACAAACGTTCCCACGATACTCTGGATCCATGGCTTCTCGACAGCCACATATCGTGTCGTACATATCGAAACGATACGCGTGCGTATGATGCACGTAGAGAAAGAGAGAAAGAGTTGCTCGAAACGTTCTCTCTCCATTTCGATTTTCTGATCAATGTTGAATCTCGATCTATGAATACGATCTTTTCGATCTTTTCGATTCTCCAAGAAGAGGAATTTGCGATAAAAGATACTCTTAATTTTATAATATATCGATTGAGTACAATCAACGAATATTTGGTTGAAAGAAAAATTTTAAACTCTTGTAGAGCTCGTGTGATAACGTACAATGAATATTGACGTTAAAATTTATAGAGGAATATGTAAGAGAGAAATTTTGAATTTATTTAAATTTAATGTGAATAACAGACTTAGTTTTTATTAGAAGCAAGATTAATAAGAATAATCTTATAGCCAAGACGATACTAATAAAAATGAGGCTTGGTTCGCGCAACAATGATCGGTTTCGAGAAATTAAAGATGGTCGAGCGAGATAGATCGACCGGTTTAATTTACTCGAGTGTGCATTCGTAACGGCGGATAGCTTTTACGCGCGGAGGTGGCGACCTCGCCACGGATCACGATTTAATCCGCGCGAGTCGTGATCGCCACGCCCGTCTCGATCGCGCGGCACACGTCAGCCATGACCTTTTCGATACATGGCAGGAATTGACCGATAACTCGTGCTCGTTCATTCTATTTCGCTTCCTTCGAATAATTTGTTTTCAAGTTTAAGGTTTCGAAAGATTTCTTCCGTGTAAAAAATCTCGAAGAATCGTCGAAGAAGAAAGATCAATGAAAAAATAATGAATTTTATCCTTGAACGTTAAAAAAATGAATATCAAAATTTTCGTTAAGTTTGAAAAATCATGAATCGTGAATTTCATTCAATTGGGTATTGTTATTTTTCGTTATTTAAAAGAATAGTATATTTTGCTGAAAAATCGGAAGATTTAAATTCGAAGAATTTTGACGTTTGTTAAGAAATTATCGAAATTTTCATTATTTCGTATAATCATTTTCTAAAATTATGTTGAAAATGGAATCAAAAAATTGTCAAAGTTTTCATTGTTTCAAAGAATCGTAAATTTTCCCTTAAAAAAAAATTTTTCAAAATTCTCATTCCGATCGAAAATTGGTTGCATTGCAGTGAACGACCGCGATCACATCGTCGCAAAATGTTGCACTCTCCGACTTTTCTCTCCTCTGAGAACACGTAAGCAAGGATGAAAAGAAATAAAGAAATAAAGAAAAAAAAAAAAAGAAGAAGAAACGAAGAGAGGCGGAGGATCGGCAATTTTCTCTACGTGTAATTTCACCTGTTGCGCGCATCCGGCGAATCCGATCGTTCGCCTCGATTCGTAAAGGTAAACCAACCGTCTCGAATAATCTCGCTCCATTATCGCCAGCTACCGATTCGATGCTCGATTCGTTTCCCACTAAGTGCTATTTTGTCATCCTTCCACCATCGAACAACATTTCGAACGAATATACGAATGTATATTTTGAGGTTAGATTAGATTCACAGTAATTTTTTGTGATCGAATAAACGAATAAATAAAATTCATTCGTGTTGCGATTAACGAGAAAAACGAGTTAGGTTATGTTACGATATTTCGTAAAATTATTTCGAACGTGATTGCTTTGAGATTTGTGAAAAGGTGGAGGGTTAATATATTATGGACAGGAGGAAGAGGGAAGGCGGTAACATCTTGCAGACGGGCCAATGGTCGATTAGTCACCCGATACAGGTGCGGCCAGTTCAGAGCGGAAGCATCGCTTTATCGACGAAGTTGTAACAAACCTGATCTTCTTATCGTCGATTTCCTCTCTCCTTCTTCCTTCCTTTCCTTAAATACATTCTTCGAAATTATTACAATTTCAAATATTCAAATTTCAACAGCAGAAATTTTTAGCAAAATTAAATAATATATCTCTCTCGGTTCAATACACATGAATATTTTCATTTTTTAAGTAAAGAAGCTTGGAAGAATCGTTTACTAAATGATATAATACGTTCGATTGAATTTATAAGACGAAAGATTACGTTTTTCTTTAACCTAACCTAATCTAACCTAATCGTGAATTTTCTTTTCTTTCGTGACATCTGAATCTCACTTTCAAAACTCATTTAATCTAAAATCAATTGAAAATTAAAAATTTATTTCCTTTCACATCTGAACGATGTATACTTTCGATATTAAAAATAATCGTATTGTGGCAAAATTATAAAAAGTTTCGAAAATGTAATACTTATCTTTCAAAATGACAGGTCAAAACTTAACCTAATCTTGTTTTCAAACTTATCTAATCTAACGAAACTTAACCTAAACGTAAAATTTCTTTCCTTTCAGGACACCTGAACAAATGCTTATTAAAAAGAATGGTAATATGAATAATATGAAGTAATATGAAGTTCCGAAAATCAAGCGAGCCTACCGAGAGGAAGTGTGCACACCTCGAGCGTTGTTTATCGAATAAAACGAGCACGAAATGAAGACCGGCCCAGAGCTTTCAAAAGGGAGTGACTCGATCGACCTATCATCGTCCAAACTATTGTCCAACGTCTCGATTAACCGAACACGTAACCAATGGACATAACCAACTCGTTGCTCGAGCGGCACGATCACGGCACGGTCCGTACACGTGCAGCCCCGGGGCCTCACCAGGGCTAAATTATTGATTATTAAATTGGGGCCCAGCGCGGCAACTATGTATTTCGAGATGCTGGTGCTCTCCTCAAGGATCGATTTTAAATCTCGACCGGTTGAAACTTTTTTTAGACACAGAGAGAGAGAGAGAGAGAGAGAGAGAGAGAGAGAGAGAGAGAAATGGATGGATTGCTCGAGGATCAAGGAAAGGATGGAAATTTTGATCGATGCTTCGCATGGAACGATAATTTGTGGATGTGGTTTAAATTCGAATTTAAGAATATTTTAAAAAGGAAATGATACAATTACGATAAATAAAGTAAAAGCAGTATCGAAATTATCGAGAAGAGATAGTGCCTCAGGTTGAAATTTTGAACGATACATAATAATTTATGAATTAAATTCGAATTTAAGAATATCTTCGTCTCAGAATAAAATAAAAATGCTGTCAACCGATTCCATCCAAGTATTACTAAAGTGTAATATTCGAAAATCGATCGATTCTCCACGATTTAAATTCAAACTTGAAAATATTTTTAAAAGAAAAATGATAAATTTTTCGTTCTAAATAAAAAGTATATTTACCTGAGGAAGAAGTTTTTGATATGCAATTCACGCTGGTTCTTTATATATTAAAACGATAAAGATTCGATTCTTTTCTCAAGTTCCAATAACCCGATAAATTTATATTCGTTTTCTCTTAACTTTATCTATCTACCATTTCAATTTCATTATGTTAAAATTCGATCGAACCATAAATCAAGATGCGCAGAATCGAAATAATATGCATATATATTCCTCGATATTCGTTCGTCGTATCTTTTGGCCAACTGCCAACCACTATAACGAAACCTTGGAAGGATGTATGCTTAAAGGATGTAAACACGCAAGATGTCTAAACTTTGGAGAGAAGCCACGAAACTTCCATGTCCACCTTTCCTCCATTCGAGATGTCTCCTCCAAACAGCGTTCGAGCTTCGAATTCCTATACAGAGATACAGATTCGATGTAGAGAAGGAGCGAGATATATATATACGGTTTCTTTTCGAGGAAAAGGGAGCAAGAAAGCAGTGTTGTCGTCGAACTTGCGGACACTCGATACACAGAATAAGGTCAGACTTATAAGCCAGCCACCGCAAGAGATTTTCTTTCTCCTCGACCTCGGGGATATTTTGTTACGTGGATACGATTGCCTCACGATCGAGATGCGATTTTATATTCCCTCCTCTTCGTTCCAATGAAATCGGCCACACTTTTCTTTTTCTTTCTTCAAAAAAAAATGTTTCGTTTGTTTTTCTCTTTTCCTCGTTTATCGTCTCCTCGAAAAGTTTGAGGTTAACGTACTATCGCATCCATTTTGTATCTCGATGCCAATGAGTTGCGACAATCGATATTAATAATATCGATAATATTGGTACGTTATCGATATCGATATATTATTGCATTTCCATGTGACAATCGATATTCTTGTTATAAATATCGATAATATAATATTGGATTTTTATATATCGACGAATAAATTTTTGCAAAGTTATCATGTTAGCGATTACCTGTGAATTAACGATATCTCATTAAATACTCAATATTAATTACAATTAATTGCAAGAAATTTTATAAATAACACTTTTACCAATAATAAGAAAATTCCACCTAATTATCGATAATCGATAATTACTCTATATAAACCATTTATGATCGTTTCGATATATTTACACAAGATGTCTCACAATTGGTAACAGAAAATAATTCCACGTATAAAATAAAATTTGTTCGTTCGAAAATTACTCGAAATCGGATACGATTGATCAATTCTCTCCTGATGAGAAAAAAAAAATAGATATTTTTCATCTAGAAATTGCTTTTTTTTTATCCTATATTATCGACCCAACCCAACAGAAGAATCCGCCAAACAGAACAGAAGCGAGCAATCATGTGCATGCACACACGTGCATGCCCAGACGAAACATCCCAACTGCAACTCTTTTGTTCCACTTTCGAGTGTATCAAGTTATATTGTGTACCGGCAACCATCCTACCGGATGTAGCAATGAGCGACGCGGCGAGAGTCAACGAGCCATTTCCGGGGCCTCTCGCTGCGGAATATTACATTGATAACAGAAATTGCTTTCCAAGTGAACAGGCCAAGACGTCCTTCTCGGGAAGAAGACGTCTGTACGTGAGCCGCTACGTGTCGCTCGTATCTCTCGCTCCACCGCTGTTCCACGACTATTCCTGAAAATGATTGAAAAGTGTCTCGATCCTCCTTTCGAAGTGAAACAAGTTTCTTCGAAATTGGATCTTTTTTTTCGAGAAATTGATGTAAA
>NW_006263671.1:191212-198812 GCF_000469605.1 Apis dorsata | reverse complement strand
TTTTTTTTTTTTTTTTTTTTTTTACAAGATTTTTCATCTGTAAAAAAAAGTTATGAGTAATAGTTGTATATGATGATCGAACACTTTTCAACTTAGCAAATAGATTTATAGGATGAATAAATAGGTCGAATTTTCGAATTTTTTTCTTTCGATATTATGATTAACGTTATATTACAAGAACATTCGAGAAGAGTCTTGGAAGATGTTGGAGTTGCGATAAGAGAAAATCTTGGACGTAAACGGTTTCCAAGAAACGAAATCTGCCGATCGAATCATACGAATTCATCGACCACCGCGTCGTCTGGCGCTGAATGGAATCATTCATGCGAGGACATATATATATGTATATACAGTTGTAGACTATCTGGAAGAGATAGGTCGAGTAGGATCGGATTCAGCCACTCCAACTTATCGAGGATTCGAGGAACTTTTTATCATTGGCTCGTAGCCAGGATCCTCTTCTCTATTTTGAACGTGTATCGCGACCTTGTTTTGATCTCGAACGAATGTTCGAAGAAATGAAATTCTATTTTTTTTTTTTAGAGTTAGAATTATTAAAGAATATTTTTACTCTAACTATTATACATATTATTTACAGATTCAAAAGGATTCGAATCTCTATGTAAAATTTCTTTTTCTTTTTTAAGTTAAATTAGGTTAGGTTAGGATTTTCCAACTATTGTTAACTTATTTATAGAATCGAAAATTTCTTTTTTTTTTAAGTTAAATTAGGTTAGAATTTTATTTTCTTTCAAGTTAGAATTATTATACTTATTTACAAATTCAAAAAGATTTTCCATGTAGAATTTCTTTTCCTTTTTTTGATTAGATTAGGTTAGGTTAATCTAATTCTTTACGTTAGAAAAATATATTATATATTTTGATTTTATAAACATTTTATATGGAGATATTTGCAAGAAAGATTGCTATTATTCTACATTTGCATTTCAACTGTGTGTGGTTATCACTTATCAATTGTTTATATAAACACATCACTTGATAGGTGGCAACAAAAATATGCTGTGGGTGAGCTAATATCACATTCAACATCCATTCACAGTTTGAGCATTTCACGAAATCAAAGGAGAAATACTTTTTCTAAAAACTTTATCAAGTTTCTTCGAAGTTATATTGAATTTTATTAATTTTGCTTCAAATTATCTTACGTTGATAATTTTCTAAAAAACTACTATTCTTAATGTTCGAATTGTATCATCTTTGAAATATTCGTACGTGAATAGAGCTATAATTCCAGAAGCAATAAACTCCATTCGACGATAATAATAATCTGAATAATAATTGAATAACAATAGAACACACAAGGTTCTTGGTTAAACAAGAATATCCGTTTAACAATTTCACGGTTGTAATCTCTGAATATTACAGTATACGGAAGTATACGGAAGAGATCGTTTCGATCTGGTCTACCAATCGCCAACTATTCGATATATTCCGATGTGGAGCTGTGCGATTTGTTTATAAAGCGGAAAAAACGTCAATGCAGGGAAGGAACCCGATTTACGATGGCTGTACGCGTTTAAAGAAGGTTGAAAAGAGTTTTAAGGTAAAGTTGCAGGAAATATAAATTTCACGTTTCAAAGAGATCGTTTCAAGTTTCACGGATCTTGGATACTTGATGATGACGAGGTGAAGGATATAAATATAAAAGAAAGAAAAAATTTCTACGTTTGGTTAATCTTTTCGATTATATCTGATTAACGGATTAATTTTCGTACATTTGATTAGTCACTCACAAAATATTTATTTCGTATATTATTTTTATGTAAATTAAAAACTTGTGTGTATGTAGAGAGCAATTTCTTTGAAATCAAATCTCAAATTTATTACATTTTTTACAATTTAAAATTTCTTACCTTATATTCAAATCAACAGAATAATATCGAAACTTCGAGGATTGATTTCATCCTTTGAACCGATCTATTAAAAAGATCATACATAACCTATTATAATCTACATATTTTTATATAAAATTATCGTTTTTTTGTATAATATAAAAAAGTATAAAGATTTTTGTCACATATACGTAGTCCAAACTCTTAATTTACTAGATTTATTGTTGAAAAAATAACAAATTCAAATGCTAATCTTTATCCTCTTTCACAAATTCTAATTTCATTTTATTCTTCATATACAGCGCTTAATATACTTTCAAGCTAACCCACTTTTAAATTCTAGTCCATCACTTCTCATCATTTCCTTAATTTTCACGAAACTTTTTCACATTAAACGACAACAATCGCACTTGTCACACTTTTGCTCTTTCTCTTTCTGTTTTTTTTTCTTTTGTTTCAATCGAACTATCATGGCGGAAATAATCGAGATAATCGAAAGCTCGATAGATCGTTGCGTCGGCAACGTTGCAAGTAGCGCCACGTATCGATCAAACTATCGTCCACTCTTTCAGTCTTTCGAACCACGCGTACAGATGCGTTCGACAGAAAATAAATGAAGAAAGGAAGGAGGGAGGAAGCTCGCGTGATCTTGAAAAAGCAGGGCAAATCGAGAAAGGGACGAGTAAACGAGAGAAAGGAGGGTTAAGAGAGGGGCGCGTTGAAACGCGTCATTCGATCGGGAAGCCGGTATCAGGTGCAAACCAGTTTCGATGCATACGGGAGAGAAATGCGCCGGATTTGCAAATGGCGACACGCAACATTTCTGAACAAGTGCGAAGCTTAACCAAGAAACCGTTTTCGTACCGAGTCTTGTACACAAGGAAATAAAACGCGTTCAAGTTGGAACAAAACGAAATTTACAGGAGAAAGTGGCTTTTAAAACGTATATATATATTTTTTTTAATTTAACGTTGTTTCATTTCTATCGCGATATTACGGATAAAATTCGATAAATTGGACGATTTAGATGTAAATATTTTATTATATTGTTGTATAAAAGAAATGATTTCGCTAAATACGAAATAAAATTACCTTAAAATTATCTATAGACTTAAAAGACGATCACTTCGTATAACTGAGATGTAATAAGAATCCATATACGTTCACACGAATGGATTCAATCTCGCATGCTTGCAATTAAAATCTTAAATTATAGATTTGAAAATAAAATATATAATAATTTATGAAATAAAAATGTGATATTTAACAAATTAATTCTTTATTTAATACCGAAAATTAAACTCTATTTTTATTACGTTATTCTTCTATCAATCAAATATCTTTCTATTTCTTCTGTATTATTTTTTACTTCTGCTCTTTTTCTTAAATTTCTATAGTATCATTTTTATATGCGTAGAATAAATTGTACTCTATTTCTATTCTACGTAATCTCACTTGGAAGTTTGATTTTAATTTTTAAACTTTTCTTCGTATATTTGTAATTAAAAAATTACGAAACGCGTGAACTGATCGTATTCGAGATAATATGTCGTCAAGGACGTTAGACTGGACAACTTTTTCTTCTTGTATGTTATTGGTCGGTTATATTTAGGGCGCATATGATGTGCGCAGCGACACTGCGTATCGGCATTAATTTTGACACGGTTATGCAACGATCGATTCGACCGAGCGCGAGGCTGATCGTTCAAACCGAGCAGCGTCATCCGAATCAATTGGCCACGATCATGCCGGGTCAAATCGATTAAATGATCGATCATCGTGTTGTCGTCGTGAAACAATGCCTTCGACGTAACTCGCACATCGATATCAACGAAACGAATCGAAAAATTTTCCTATTTAATCTCCTGATAAAAATTACCAATCGTTTCCATCGATTAATTCTTAATTCTTTTGCTCAAAAATATTGAGAAATAAATTCTAGGCTGATCGTATGAACTTCGAGAATGAAAAAAGAAACGGGACAGAAGAGAGCGCGATGTCCCTCCCCCCCTTCCCCTTATCGTCAAAACGTCGTGTACGAACACCAGAGGCGCATTCCTATCGGATATTAGCATTTCTGCGACGCGTATCGAGTCGAGAGGCTGGTCGCGTGCAACCGGGAACAAAAGGCGACACTGGCGAATGGCCAGCGTGATTCTACGTGAACAATTTCCTACGAGACCCCTCCTCTCGAGTTTTATTCCTCCTCGAGTCGAGAAATAATATTCTCCTCGGGAACGGATTCCGGGAACGTCGGTGGGGATCACCGAATTCGTATCACGTAGACGACGAAGGAGGAACAGGCGTCGTGCACCGATACACCTGCCACCCGCGGACACGTACGCGCTCCAAGCGCGGAGTTATGTCGAACGTTTCATGTTTTCCGGCCCATTATGCGCCTCAGAGTTAGAGAAAACTTGGAAACTACTAGATCGAGCAACGAGTTTGTTCTTCGAACAGTTCTTAACGTAAAAGAGGAAATGCTTTTTACTTTGCTTCGAATAAAATTTTGCAACGATGATCTGTATTTAATAACGAGACGATCGTTAGTACAGCGAATGGATTATCATCATGGAAAAAACGCGAAGAAATGATGACCTCGACGCGAGAAAGAAAGAGAGAAGTTCGGTCCCTAAACGCTTATTATGCGGTATTACCGGCAGCCCCCTGACTATATGTATATAATACTAAGTCACGCGAGCGTTCACCATTCCGAGGAACCTCGTGTCCAGGAGCGGAGCAAGTTTTTTGCGAGTTCCGCCCGTAATTGCGACTACGCAGGATATCCCCAAGTTCTCTTCCTCTTCAACGAACCCTCGACCACGTTCCATGTCAATATCGGTTATCAAATTATTCTACGAGACTTGTATCTAATGCATTTTTCATCTTATTATTTTTATTAACTGTTTTTTCAACGCTACAAATCTATATACGAATTTACCGTGTCGGTAGGCGTGTCATAGATACGAAAAGTGCCGAAAGTAACCGATGAATCGACGATCACGGACGATTGATGCCGGAATTTAACGAAGTCGAGTCCTGCGCTTGACGAAGATAAACTACGGTTAATAAAATTACGATGAATCGCGAAATTTTCTGTTTCGTTTTCTTCCGAAATCTTAAAGAGCGGCAAACTATTTTTTCGCCTCTTCTAGATATTTAGGACAAATATTGAAACAGTGATACCGAAAACATTTCTCGTCGAGAGATTTCTTTTCCAGAGAAATATCGCGCGTGCACACACGATCGCGAAGATTTCCAGAGAACGGTCACGTTATTTGAACGAAGCGATACGAGGTATCGGTGTATGTACACGGTTAACCCTGGTTGAAACGCGATAAGACAACCTGAAATGCCGCACGCTCCTCGTCAACCGGCTCGCTGATCCTTTCACCGGCCACGAGCGGAATACCGAGATACGCTTCCACCTATAAATCATCGGTATCGTCGTTACCGATCTAAAATTCTATGGAGAACGAGCAACAATGGACGAACGGCAGCCGGACCCAACCCATTCGCGATACCTTTCGCGCGAGTACTCTTGCTCGAAATTTGTCCGATCAAAAAGAATTCTTAAGACTTGTTCGGGGCTAGAGTGTTCTAAATATTTAATATTTACGATAATTTTTACAACACTTATGTAAAATTCCATCAAATTGAATTTATAAAAAAAAGAATTTTTTCAATTTCGAAAAATTTTAGAGGAAATCGGAAAAACGAGCAAATTTGAATCGGTGAAATTTTCGAATTTTAAAAGTTAACCCATCCCTACGTAGCGAGGCAATTGTGATTCGTGATACGACGCGTGGTACGGTTCTTGTGAAGTTTGTCCGCGGTTGGGCATGCGCATTAAGGCTTTTTTACGCGTGGTGGTCGCGGCCGCGTGATCGGAATTCGAGGAGGCTGCGCGCGACCAACGTATACGCGACCAGAAACGAAATCGAGTCGGCCGCGTCCGTGTCCCAAATCGATTTATCCCCTTGCATCGATCCGCCCCGGGACATCGTACCTCGACCTCGTTTCATCGGCCACTTTCATCGCGTATCGCATCGGTTTTGCGTCCACGAGGGGCTCCTGCTTCGAAATCGTTCAACTCTCGATCGATCACTGACGCCGTATGAACTTCCTTATAGATACTTGCAATTTGTCACGTATCCGATACGTCTCGTGCGAAACTTTGAGCAAGAAGTTTCGGATCGAATTATCTTTCCTCTTCGATTCTTTTTCCGCGTGTATCTTTTTTCGCGTGAAATTGTGCTTACCTGATAGATACAAGTATTTTTGAAGCGTGAAGTATTTTTTTTTTAGATAAAATTTTGTTTTTTAAAAATTTAATCGAAATAATCGTAAACTATAATGATAACAACGGATAATCACTTTTACAATGCAATTCAAGAATTCGAGCATAGTTTCGAGATATTTCAAAAATTCTCTCGAAACTAAAACAAACTCGAGTTACTTGGAAATCTCACTCGAACCACTTGTAAATCTCTCTTAAAGCACTTGAGAATCTCCCCATGTTGTCTGGAAAACGGAAGCGATGTCGAATAATACCGACGTTTTAAAATTCGTTCTTTAACGTTGCTAGAAGGAAACGACTTCGTTAACGTATTCATTTCGTCGAGGTCGAACGAGATCGATCCGTTCCGCGGCATAAATCGCAAGAAATATCGACAATCGCGGTGCTCTCGAAATGATTGCGCAGCTGCGCGCGCAGAAGGAATTCCATAAATTCGAGACGGCATCGTTGTTTTATCGATGGCGCGAATCGATAAAACATGCAGCGCGTAAAATGCTCACATAATTGAACGTACGCGAGGTGCAAAATCGCTAGCGGTAAATTTTAACTGGACGATAATATAGTTGACTTTCATCGGCGAAAAATATTGAAATATTTTCCCGGTGGATTATTATATACACGTGATCTTGGTATAGGTAAAATATCGCTTAATGGAACTTTTAATTTAACCATATTTATTATTTCAGTTTGTAATGTTAAGAAATAATAAAAATTTTTTTCAGAGAAAAGACTCGATTCGTAAAATTTTTAAAAATATTGGAATTTCTATTATTTTTATACGAATATTCAAACTTAGATGGGCTCCCAGAAATATTACATCTAATATTAAATCTTATCTATTTTTCAAACATAACCTCATCGTTGTAAATGATTTAATCACGGTTGGTAAAAAATTATTATATTGAATATTCAGAAATAAAATATACATAATATGTAATATTAACGTAAGATTCAGATATAATCGTTTCAAAAAATTTGCAGAATAATACCCACGAAAAAAATATACATATATATCGAAGGAGATACAATAGAAATCTGTATCAATGGATCCACAAATCATATCCTCACATCCCAACGACAAATATCCGCCATAATCCAATAAAGGCTATCTTTCCAACGAGCCGTCGAAAAGCGCATGAAACTTTCCGTGTTCCGATAAATCAACCCTTCCCCCCACCATCAATAAGAGGACCAGCCGGACAACAAGCAGAGGGTTGAAGAACATGCACGAAAATAAAAACGAGGATTAAAAACACGCGTTCGAGAGAAAGAAAAAGAAAACGATCGAATGGGAAGGAAGAGTAGTAGGAGGAGGAGGAGGGGGAGGAGGGAGACGGAGGAGTTTCCCCGGACAAGAGGAAGAGGATCCCAAAGAGGCGTCCAGGCAACGAAAGGCCGAAGCAAGGAGGAAGGGAACCCGCATGTGACATTCGAGACACTCCCTTGG
>NW_006263671.1:181611-191023 GCF_000469605.1 Apis dorsata | reverse complement strand
AGAGAGAGAGAGAGAGAGAGAGAGAGAAGGGGAGATTGAATCGTCTCGAGCCAGCTGGTGCACACCTCTTCTTCTTCTTCCTCCTTCTCCCCTTAATCCCTTTCCATCCTTACTCGCTCACGAAGAAGACGGCCGGGTCCTCCTCCTGGCCGTGACGTGCCGTATTGTGGACTTTTCTCAAACAGGACAAAAGGATTCCCTCGGTAAGGGGAGAACCCTCGCTCCCCAGCAACGTCCATCCAGAAGAGCACGTGTGCGCGCGCGCGTCTCGTCGGCCAGTTAAGAGAAAAATTACTCGGTGAAAGAGGAAAAGCTGGAGGGATACGGGGCAAGGTTCTGGTCTTAAACAGTAAACGGTAGCAAAAGACTATAAAAGGTCGGGTGGCTCTTGTGGGACCACTCGAAGTCGAGAGAGAGGAACAAGTGTTTTTTTCGGCCACCGAGTCAAATACTTTTACAAAACGAAGGGGGGAGCGGTGCACATTTTCCTTCAAGCTTGAGAAGAATTATTCCACCAATCCGTGATCGCTTGGAAAACACACAGCTACAAGTATGCACTTTCCACACTCAGATTAACAACCGTAGTAATTAACAAAACAGCTTGTTTTCTCTTCCTTCCTCTTCAACGTGCCAAGGATGTTTTTTCAGTCGCTCTTTGATCTTCCTTTTTGATTACACGGTCCAATGAGCTGTGTTTACGCTTTGCACGTAAACACTGTGAAGTAGCCGACGAGCCGGATTGTTATAGGGAAAAAATGGCCGCCGCTGGGGGAACTCTCTTGATAAAAGCGGAAACTACTTTTCGGTTGAGATCGACGATCACATCGATTAACCTCTTATTCCTTTTTAGGAACGAATCGATGTCGCCTCTTATTTCTCCTCGTGTTCCTCCTAACCGGCCTCCTAACGTCTCATGCACGACGAACGAATAAAACTGGAAAGGAAAAATGGGAGAAAGGTGGAGGAGTGCTTGGAATATACGGATAATTGGTTCGAGACCGAGGACTAAGACGAAGACGACGACGATCCATTAAGGCGTGTTTTTCCAGTCGAAGGATAATATTTTGATTGTTCCACCCTATGCAAACACGAATATTCGAGCGGCAGCAATAACATCCCATTTGCAAACAACCCGGAACGCTTTTGGCCCAGCTTTTGCCGTCCTTTCCAAAAAAAAAAAAAACTTTTTTCAAACAATCTTGAAAAGATGAAATTTCCTTAATATCATCTTTCGTTCCCTTAATAATAAAAAAAAAATCTATGCAATTAGTGGAGGAAGAAAATAAAAAAGAATCCCATTTTCGAAATTTCATCCACTTTTTATCTCTCGAGATCTCGCGCTCGTTCGTCTCAAGTCGTATATATATAGAGAAAGAGAGGAAGATAAATTTCGTCTATGGAATGTTTTGAAGCGTTAACAAGTTCCTCTCTCCAAAAATCTTTCCTCTCTTGTGAGGGAAACAATTTCCTTTCGAAAAATATCGGTACATAGAGTCGACGCGACGTATTTCTTCAAAGAATTTTTTTTTAGAGAGAGGGCAAAAACGCGAATGGCCGATCGAAGCTGACAACGAACAGTTTAATTTGATCGGTTCGAAAACACTCCGCCGAGACAAGTTTATCCGATACAAATTTGGCGCGACTCGACTCCTTCCTTCCCCCTCCCTTTTTTCGAATCGAAGGAATACACGATACCCGTCTTCCACCTGGCTATACGATATATCGAATCGAATGGAATCGAGAGAATCGTTCGTTTTGAGGGCGGCATTCATAGGTAAACACACAATAGGTTAGGAATACACCTGTTTAATCCGCATATTTTTCGTCCAATCTGATTTTTCTTTTACTTTTTCTGTATACATTCAGCGAGTCACAGTTAGAAAAATCGTAACATATAAAAACACGTTTAATGATGAAAAGTGAAAAAAAGATGAGTGAATATATATATGTATATATTGTAAATGTACCTTTATATTTATAGTAATATAAAATAAAAAATATATAGATATTTCTATGTGAAAAATAAAATTGCGAAATATTTTATTTTTATTTTTTAAAAATTGTATAAGAATATACGTTTGATAAGAATTATTATAATGCATAAACAGTAAAATTACCATGTGAAACGTATTTTTATAAAACGATTTTGATTACGACTCGCTGTATATCGCTCAGTCTTGGTTTTCAAAAAATATTTTTATATTCTGCGTGAGCATTGATTGGTTGAAATTTGAGACGAAATAGAAGTACCGCGATAGATAAAGATAGAAGAAAAAGAAGATAAAAATATTGGACAAAGTACTCACTTCCGGCCGCTGTCGAGGAACCTGTCGAATTCGACGGACATTTTGCAGCAAAGGGCCCGCCTGTTGTGCGAAGACGAGCATTTCGTGTTGATCATATGACCGTCTGCAAGACAAATAGAGACACGTCAAGTTTTGTTGAAGAAAGAACAGTGGGCGATGTAATTAAATGTAATTAAATTGAAAGGTTGATAACCCTCCTTCTTGATGTAATCAGAGAGTAATTTTTCATTAATAATTCGATTCGACTCTTCAACGATGCTTTCGAAGATATATCTCTCGATGATCGCGATACGTTCCACCTTGCCTACAGATGCTCCCACGATACACGCGTGTATCAATTATATATAACAACAATACGCTACGATTAATCGTTCGAGTCGTTCTCGTAATTACACGGCCGCTTAATAATTGCGAACTGGAAAGATATAAATCGAAGAGAAGAGAATTTTGAATCCGGTTGGTCTTTATTCTTCTTTCGTTCCAAAGTATAAATTTTTCAAGAACGATCATTTTCTAAATTATTGAGTATAATTATAAAAAAATTAAAAACACGATATAATATCGACGAATGAAATAATTAACGAAATTATCATAAGATCGAACGAAGAGATTTTTAAGATTTTTCGAAATAATTCGACGCGACGATAAAATTTGAAAGAATATTCGAAAAAAATTCGACGAGATTTGGAAGAATTGGGAGCACGTATTCCCTTGCGGCGTAAACGCATCAGTCGGCCGCGTGGGTGGATAATGTCGGCCACCTTAGGATCCAAGGAGGAGGGATGAGCACGCGAGCCCTCGGGCACCGTCCGACATTTGACCTCACCACGCGCTCTGCACCGGTTTGCACCTCCACCACGGCTCCTTTCTCTACTACCTGGCTCGCGTAATCCACTCTTTCTCGTTCTAACGCCAAGATTACCGCCATATTGCTCAATATTGTTCAAAACTGGTTTTCACTACTCCAAATATTTATTATTTCTTTTCGTATTTTCGTATATTTATCTTATAACGTACGGATAAGAATAAAGAATTGGTCACAGGACATTCCGTAAAATAAAATCTCGTTCACGTCATTCATTCATTGGAATAACGCGTTAATCTTACCAATCGATTGAAAAAATTACACATATCAAATATCGTTTTCGAAATATCGAAAGTATAAATTTCGATATATATCGATAAAATTTAGTTAATTAATATGTAAAAAAATTTATCAGATGAAAGAGGAAATTTCAATTTCTTGAAAATATTTTTAAATCGAAGAACGAAAAAATTTCTTAAAAAATTCTTCGTATTGACCCACCAAATTCCAGTATACGATTCCTTTCACGAGCAGGTTTCAGAAAAAAATTCCAATGAAATACCATTTCTACGACCCCGTCGAATCCAGCAGGTGGTTGATCGACGAACAACGTCAACCCTTGAATCAGTTCTTGATCCCATACTGATTCGATTACAAAAGTTAGGTTAGGTTCCGATTAATCGCACGATTTGACAGATGACGTGTTATTCATGATCCGTACAGATAAAATGCGAATCGATCGAGGACAGTGACGTGTTTCGACGCGAGCATTAACCAAAGGACGACGAGAAGTTTTGAAATGATCGACGATGGATCCTACAAGCTTCTATACGCTCATTCGTTCCGTGCTGGCAATTATCGCGTAAATGAGGCCAACCATTAAGTCTAGTAATTATCCGTGCCTCGTATTACAGCAGAAATAAACGCTTCTATTTCGTTCTTATTTCTTTATTTATTTCATAGCCCTATATTTTTAATTGTATAACCTTTGAAGCAAGATCATGAATACATTCATGATTCATAACCTATTTACAGATTACACGATTATAGTATACTGAGTGAATAAAAATTAAAATAGAGAATAATAAAAGAGAATTAATGAAGTCTGGAATTTAATCACTTCTTGAAAACACTATTATTATTATTATCATAATGAATAAATATTTTAATCACTAATTAATGAAAATGTTACGAAGCGTAGATCGATAACTATCTGATCTTCATTCTAATCTTTTTTCTCGGATAAATTGGATTCCAATTTTTACCGCATAATTCGTTTGAAAATGAAAAGTAAAATTACTCACTGGTCTGATTCTGGAAATACGGATCGTCTCGATCGGTGAAAAACCATGTCTGAAATCAAAAAGAAAACGAAGATTAAATCACGATTGGATAAAAGCTACTTCTACGTCGGTTACGAATCTAACGATCAACGTGTCGGTCACGTACGCAGGCGCCATTGTTTACTTCGACTAACACGCGCCGCGTACCGATCATAAATTTCGATTTCTTCCGTTCGTTCCACCTCGGATCGCTCCATCTACGTCCACCGAGCTCGATAAATCGTTGCCAAGGGTTTCATCCTTGACCGGCCGTTGGGAAATCAAAACTATACTTTCCCTTTCTTCTCTTACGCGAGTGAAACTGCACGAGATCTCGAAACTCTCAAAACTCGAATCTTTCGACATTAACAAATGATTACTGTTTTGATTTTTGCAACTTCTATTTCGAAGTTTTTAATGAACTTAACTAAATTTTAACTAAACATTCAATATAAATAATATTTCAATTTTTCGATTTCAATATATGTATATAATGATAAAAAAATAAAAATAAAATAAATAATAAAATAATTCAAGAAGATTTAAGATAAGAAATAAGGTTATGTTATAAAAATCTTATAAAACGATTTCGAATGATACGAATTGAGAGGAAAACACCTTAGAGTTAGGAAACTTTGGTAGGTTCATCAGTCTCATCTGGCCAAGTGAAGAATGACTCGGTTAAAGATCGGTGCAGCGCACGTGTTAAAGCAGTTGCCTATTTTTAGTTGGCGAGTTCCCTTCAGGAAGTGAACGCCAACGAAACGAGGGGTACGATAACTTACCAGACGTCACGAGTATTGTTTCGAGGATTTTCACGTGGCGAGATGGAGTTTCGAATCAAGGAAATAAAAGAATTCCGCCACTTATACGGATAAAATGACAAAAAATACGAGAAAAATGTCCGTACCGATGGGATAAACCATTTTAAAGAATAAGCACGAAAGCAAAATTTTCCAATTTCTTGCAATGTTTACTCGAAATTATATTTAATTTTATAAGAATAGACAGCATTCCTAACCTAGAAATGCAGAATCTAATTGGATTAGAATTATGACTATCGATATCGTTATAAATATCGATAATATCGATAATATCGATAATATTGATAATATCGATAAATATCAATAATTTTGATATATCGTTAATATATCGACTAAAAGTAAACTACAATATGTATTATACAATATATATAATATAATTTTTCAATAAAATTTTATTTATTTTACAATTTCCGAATTATGAATAATATTTTTACATGTTTTAATAGTAACATTGGATAAAAAAAATAAGAATTTTAATCATTTCTACATTTCCCTTAATATCGTCGATATATAAAACTATCAATAATATCAACAATATATCGATAATCGACAGTCACAACTTTAAATATGGGACACGTGTTTCGATAGTAATAATATTCTTAGAAAATTAAAAATAGAGAAAAATTTAATTGAGGAATTTATTTTTAGTGAAAGAAATAATTTGTTCATTTCGATCGACAATTAAAGATTTGCATATGAGAGTTAAATTATCCATGAGATGGTATCTTACAATAAGAATTGTCGCGACAAGACAGATGTCCTGTGTAACCTGCAATTAAATCGTGGTGGAGAGAGAGAAAGAGAGAAGAAATGAATGTTTACAGAAGAAAAAAAAGAAAAGAGGTGAGACGAATAAACCCCGAGTCAGCGTTTGCAGAAGGAACACGAATATCCGGCAAATAAGAGATAATCACACACCAGGGAAAAAGAGAGACGAGAGATGTGATGACGTCAGTGGCACCGGCGTCGTGTTACATCGACGTAATTACGTTAATCCACGTACGTATATCGCGGCTAAAACGGGCATCGTCGTTAAGCTTATTTCTTACACTGGGATCCCAATGTTTGGTTCTAGTTGCCACCATTTACAATTATGCGTAATAAGTGAGGTTAGGAATTAAAAAGTTTCAAGTTAATTTTAGTTAACTAGTGATATATGTTTGTATTCCAGTTTGTAATATATCGGTATACGTGATAATCTGATTTTATAAGTTATTATTTCAAAAGGTAAATTTTGAATATCGAAAATTTTGGGAAAATAAAATATAAGTATCAAATATCGAAATATTAATAATGAGTGTTTTCATTGCTCCAAATTTTATTTCTTTAAAAATTGCAATGAATCCAGAATCAATTTCAAAAACAGATTATCGAAAAAGAAAATAAAATGAGATTAATTTGAAAAATTCCATATACTTTAATCGTGTAAAATTATAGCAGTGCGCTTAATAAGCATTTCCAGATAAATAAAAATCGTAATTGATCAATTATCCGGGAACGATTCAGGGGCGAAACGGTTATTGTAAATTGTAGAGTTACAATATGAAGCGAGTCACTGAAACTAATGACAAGAGAGAGCTTTGACATCCAATTGATCGATATTACCGATAGAAATTCCTTTCTTCTTAATAAAATCTTTCAATGAGATGTTAACTGCGGGCCAATTGAATACGATGACTGTCGAATCGCAACGTATTAATTTCATTCGGTTACAAGGTGCATCACGAGCAATTTGTCGGAACTGAAAATATCTACTTAATCTTGCTGCGATGATGAATATAAGAAATACATATGTACTGAAGTACGAATATATAGATATATATGTTTTATCTATCTAAATTATTTAAATTTCTATCATTTTAGATAGATCTATGCTATCGATCTTGATTTGATAATCGATAATTAATTTAATTGTGATTATTCATTATAGAAATATAATATGTTATTACAAAATATAATTCGATAAAATTTTCTTAACCTCAAATTTAATAAAACCTCAAATTAAAACAAATTAAAACCTACTTCAAACAAGATTCCCAATGGAATAAGATAGTAGATAAATATTATAGTGCTATAAAAACACAAGTACTCTGAAATAGACTTTTATATCCTTGAATAATTCTCTACGAATCCTGAGAATCTCGATTGTTATCCAGTCCTCTAACTTTTCTTGATTACTAGTTCCAAGAAGTGTCGTCGGTAGCGTTGGGAGCAGAGGGATGAGTAGAAAGGAGAGTACAATGCATGCAATTAGTCGTGGCATGATAATATCGCGAAAGTTGAGTTTGTAAACCTTTCGTTCCTACCGACATGCTATCTACAATTTTCGAGCTAATGGGAAGAAGAAAGAGAAAAATATACAAATAAAATAAAGAAATAAAATCTCATTTTCACGACTGTTCATTAAGTTGAAAATCTCTGTTCGATTTAATAAATTAGATATAAATTTCCATTTATTTCTTTCCATTTCAAATTAATGCAAAATATAATTTTAAATCTAATTATTCGAAAAATAAATAAAGGAATTGCATGTTTAATAACATTAGTTATAAATATATATAAATATAGATATAAACATAAATATCAAATTTACTATATATAATAAATTTCTATTTTACTTACCTGATCCTTAGCGAATTGAAACCACGTGCTGATAATAGCCGGCAGACGAGAATGATGATAATGCTTAGTGGTCTTTACACTGATGAACACATCGTCGAGATTTGTGGTGAATGGTGCCATCGTCGCAGTCGCGATTGCAGGTGTTACCGATGATTCCTCTCTGATCATTCTTCTTGAAGATGGCACTTCTACTAGTACATTTCTGCTATTTACTTCAACTGTCATCTCGTCGATCCACTAAACATGTAAATGTAATACATATACAAGGTCAAACTTTCTCGTAACATTTATAAACATGATGCATATAGAATAACAATTCGAATATTTAAAAAAAAAAAACGAAGAACATGTACAAATTATAAAACGAATTGATGAAGCATTTATCTTCTGTTGTTCGTTTTATAGCGTTTTATAGATATTCGATTTATATAACTATCGAATGACATTTTAATAATGAATATATAATTTTTACGAATTTCTAAAATGACGAATTACGAATGCTCTTTATCACAGATGTTAATTGAATGTTTTACTATGCAATTCAAATAATGCTGTAAATTTCTTAAAACACTTACCTGACGAGGTACAATAGCTTGATAAAGAAGAATCGTAGCATAAGCAGTGGCAAGAACAAGTGCCAACGCTTGAAGACCTCGTCTAGTCGGTAGGCCACGGGGCATTTTAGCACTTCCGGTGCCGGTATATCCCGCGTCAATCACCGACAAACGAGTCTGTGGCCCACCGCCACCAAATTTCACCGACTGTCCTTCTTCTCCGTGATTTTCGCGTTTTTCTCGAATTCCAATAATTAACGATAACCATCCCACATCGTTCTCCTCCTTCTGGCTTGTTAAAAATACGCCAGTCATAACATATGATATATACCTGTCAGTTTCCGCGTCACTCTCGTATTACTTTTTTTAAATATCGACTAAAAATTTGTTCTCGTTAATCAAATTAAATATACTCGTAACTCGAAACAATCACATTTGCGCATGACAAGGAATCACGTGAATTATATCGATTCACTATGTCAATCACAAGATCGTTCTTCGAGTAATTTTATTACTTTTTAAATTAATCAAAAAATGTAATTGTAAAATTTCAATATATGATATTTTGTAACAAATTGCTAATAATATCACTAATGTCATTATTTCACTTCACTTAGTTCATAGTTTTATCAATTTCTTCTAAATCGATTAAAACATTAAAATCGATATATTGATTTAGAATTCTATATTTCAGTTCAACAATATTTTGTATCTTGAAACTTGTCTTCCGAATTTAATATTATAAAAAAATATTTCTATGAATCAATTAATCATGTGTTAAATTGTTTAATTTTTGTCAATATTAAAAAAAATATAATTAATATAAAATAATTAAATGCAATTTGTATATAGTAAAATAGCAATAAATATTTGACAACTAGTTGTCACACAAAAATGCTTTCGGAGTGATACAAAGAATCACGAGGCCAACACGTAACAAAACGTACTGTTGCGCGGCACGCGACAGGCCACCGACTGA
>NW_006263671.1:179893-181445 GCF_000469605.1 Apis dorsata | reverse complement strand
ACATGGCCAGCCGCCGTGACTACGCTGTAAACATCGCCATAGCAGACACTTGGTTGGTATGGTGGGAGAAAAACGGCCTGCGAGTGGTCTGAAACAAATGAGAAGGGAAACGCATTTTAAATAGAGCACCGTCTCTTTGTCGTGTAACATGATACTAAATTTTAATATCAATTGAAAGCCAATGAGTAACAAATGGGAGTAATTGAAATATTATTATTATTTTAATTAATTTTTATTTATTATGAATATTCCATTTTTATATTTTAATGAATCATTGAACATCCTTATTATTTGAAAGGAGTTAGGGAATATTTTTAATTTTTTCATGCATTATTTTATATATAATATACATCGTATATTGGATTTAAATTTTTTGTTTATTAGACATATATTTACAATTATTTTTTTTTATTCGAATTGGCTTTCGTTGTTTTTATTTATTGTAAAAATGAAATATTGTTAAATTGTAAAATATTAGAAACATTTGGTATTATAATACGTTATAAAAAAATATGTTATTATTGCTAATAAATTCGCCCTAAAAAGAATTCGAAGGACGAAAGTAAGCTATTCTTAATATTAATATCGCAGGTCAGGTGTAGATTTCTTCGAAAAACTACTTATATTTTTTGTATTACAATATTTAATTATTAAGATTATTAATATTTACATTTGTACATGATTGAATGCACTGTATAGGAAAAAATTAAAACGGACAATCGTAAGTACTTCATCATGGCCATATGTCCGAATTATAATTATATCTCGTGATCACATACGGATAAAAATTGTCCATTTCAACTCAAGCACATAATTGCCTTTCACTTCAATAATTGTCTTTTACATCATTAAATTAAAATTTATTACACTTTCCTCCTCCATTTGTAAACTAATGTTCTAATTACGATAGGAGGTACATTCCTATCTCAATGATTGTTAAGCCTCTCTTTTTTTTTTATTTTTCATAAATACATTTGATGCGATCATTAAGATAGCTGCCACTTTGCACTTTTTAAAACCCAATTATATATGCGTTCATCGCATATCATTCACGTTGCCCTTCGACGTAAAAGAACTATGCTATTATACAATTTAATCGCAGGACCGAGACGCAATCCCAATAATGATACCAAATCCTCTTGAGTTAACATTAAAAATGCTTCTCCATCTATATTCTGTGAAAATAAAATAAAAAATTAAGCATAACTCAAATTATATAAAATTTTTTTTTTTTTTTCTAATACATACATGTTGTCTAAAGATATTTCCAATTTCTTTACAATTAGGGACGCTCTGTATAAATTTAATAACTTCTTCATTCGACCACCTTCGCGGATTTGTATTTTGTTTTGCTACTACCCTGTTTAAAGCATTACTATGTTTTGCCCATATATGTGGAGCATCCGGTAATGGATTGTATCCAGGATTATAAACAGATTGATATAATTCCGTACGCAACTGTTTATCAGGCATATTTGCGGCATAAGGTATAGTATTTAACGATGAATCACCATATGAATTTGAAAGAGAATATAAAGGTTCCTCAGAAATC
>NW_006263671.1:177595-179824 GCF_000469605.1 Apis dorsata | reverse complement strand
ATCGCTATGATGATGTTTTGACTTACTAGACCTAATAATGAATAATTTAGAATATAATATTAAAATTAATTATTTTATATAATTAATTTTATATAATTAATTTAATTAATAGGAATATAATTGAAAATATTAATATAATTTACTTTTCTGAATTTTCAGACTTGTCATTTTTATCAGAAAAATCTCCATCTTCTTGTTTAATATCTTTCTCAGTTTTCATTAATCTTTCTTCCGAAAATAATGGCTTCTCTAGTTTCTCAGATTTTTCCATTTTTATTTTATCAGCCTTTTCTGTTTTAGATCTATCCTGTAAATCATCTTCAAAATCGCAAGTTTCATGCTTTAAATTAAGCCTGTCAGCTAATTGTCTAACTTTGTGAAGATTTTGAGGTGAATATGGGCATCCTGATGCAGAATTATGTGTTGCATATTTAGGTCCCTTCACATGACCTATTCCTTTACAACCATATGTTCCACACTCTGGTCTATCATTTAAATTATCCGGAGCTATAAAGAATAACATATATTAATATTATGTTAAAACACAGACTCTAAAAAAGATGTAAAGATACAATATATGTTCAAAATTAAAAATATTAAAAATAACAAAATATAAAAAAATATAAAAAAACAATAAAATATACAAATATACAAATGTGACAAAATTATTTAAAAAATTCTTACTTAATGGTGGTTCCAAAGGATGACCCGTTTTCATACACCAACCCATGGGATGTATGTCAGGTGAATCATCATCAACCCAGTAGGCATGATTTTCTGGCCATCCATCAAATCGTATTTTTAACCTGTATAATATAAATATAATTTTTTACGTTCCAAATTAACAGTCAACTATCAAATAATCAATTAATTTTGATAAAAACAAATATTTATTTACATACATATGATCTTTTACGTCTTCAACTGTTGCTACTCTTATAAGTTGGGGTACACGTTTATCAACTGCTTCTAATTTCATTCCACGTTTAAATCCGCAAGGTGGTCGTTGTTTAAAAGCTCGCGCAGGTGCGACCATAGAACGAGTTTCTCTAAGATATGCGTCCCACGTAAAAGATTTAGGGTCTTTATAATCTAAATCAATAAATTCATATTTTGTATCTATCATTCTTTCTGAAAAAAATTATAAAATAGATATAAAAACAAATATATATTTTCACCTACTATTTGGTGGCGTTAAACTATGACCATTATGATGACACCATCCCACTGGATGAATATATGGAGAACTTGCATCTGCCCAATAATCATATACTTCATCCCAAGAATCAAAATGAACTAATATGCGAGAATCCATTAGGCCTGCTATACTAGCTACGCAAACCAATGATGAATGCTTTCTATCCACTGCTTCCAATTTCATTCCTACACGGAAACCAGTTGGACAGACAGACTATAATAATAAAATATATTGATTAAATTTATAAAAATTTAAAATGTATCCCTTGATTAAAAATTATCGTTCAAAATTAACACTTACACTTTTATTTGAAAATATATTTTTTGGTGCTGCAGTAGCTTTGCAAATTTTTAAATATGCGTTCCAATTAAAATTACTAGCTACATAACCTTTTGGAGGGTCTAATCGATGTCCATTTTTTTCTGACCAACCAATAGGAAAAATATCCATACTGTCTGCATTTACCCAAAAATCATAATTTTCTAAATATCCATCGAAATGTAAACGTATTCGATAACCTGAAAATATCAAATATATAGTTTAAATATGTTAAATTTGTTTTTATATAGCAAATATAAAAAAAAAAAAATTAAAACGAACTTACCTACTACTTCAACAACTGTAAGAACACAATATCGTGATGGATGTTCAGGATCTATTCCTTCTAATTTCATTCCAACTTTAAAATGATTTTTAGTATATGGAAAAGGATCTTTGAATAATTTAACAGGTGCAGCTTTTGCTTTACAATGTTCAAGATATTTAGACCATGAAAATCCGAGTTTTCCTGTCTGCCAAGGATACTACATACAGAAACATATTTATAAACCAGTATATTTTAATAATTATATAAATAAAGTTTGATCATAAATACCTTTGATTCCGTTGTATCTCCTTGACTTTCATCATCTATTCCTGTGATGGTATCTTTTGTATCCTCATCTGTTTCAGACTTTACCTTGTCTTGAACTTTATCTTCAGATTTTTCTTCTATTTCTTTCGACTGCTGTTGTTCTTGAAGTAATCTTTTA
>NW_006263671.1:174360-177398 GCF_000469605.1 Apis dorsata | reverse complement strand
AAAAAAAAAAAAAAAAAAAAAATAATAAAAATAAATTTAAATATATATTTAGTTAAATATAATTTTTCAAAAATTACATACTTTAAATCTTTTTCTTTCCGTAAAGTAGGTTGTTTTTTGGCTTCTATTATTTCTGTACATGTTGGACCACATGATATTGGACTTTCAAATTCTGCAGCTAATCCATAACATCCACAGCCTTCACAATGATACATTGTATCCGCTGAAACAGTTCTAGATTTCCTATCATCAGCTAAAAAAATAAATTGTTATTTAAAAAAATTTTTTATTCTTCTCTGAAGGAAATCATAATTTAATCATAACTTACATTTCTTTTCTGTATTTATATTATTAACAGTTACAGGGCTAGATTTGGAAGAATTCTGAGTCGAACAAACATTTTCTTTGTCACCAATGCAATCTTTACTTTGCTTGCTATTTTCATCTTCATCTACTACTTCCATGATACCAAATTCATTCATACAAAACTATGAAATACATTCGCTATTTTAAACTATAACATTAGTCACAAATTAATTTTCTAACATTACATTGCCATACCTTTAACGTACTTCCAGGAAGAGTTCCAACACCATCTTTCCAATCTAAAACTTTTGTTGCATCAAAATTCGAATCATTCGCATGTGTTGTATTTAAATGATCTTTCAAATCTTCATGGTTATTTATATTAATCTTAGAATCGCTTTTATTGTCTGTTATTGACTCAATACCACAACTTGTGCGCGTTTTAATAATCTCAATTTTTATATCATCATCCACGTTAGTATTAGTAAGTTTCATAGTTTTATCTTCACTAGGAACTACTTTAATCAAAGTAATATCATCATCATTTTGCACTTTCTTATCCTTATCTTGTTCTGATTCTGGACTACTTAGTGCATAGCTTACATCAACTATACTCTCTTGAGGAGATTTTGAAAGATTTTGTTTCTTCATTCGTTTTTCACTCGATCCTCTTAATATATTGCTTATCGTCTTTTTCCGTTTTTCAGGTATACCAGTATCATCTTTTTTTGGAATGGGAGTAATAACAGCAGAATCTGGATTTTCTGTAATTTTTATACTATCTGTCGAATTATTATTTCCTTTATTTGCACTTAATAAACTCATTTTTGTAATAGGATGCAAAGGTGGTGGATGAGTAGCTGAATTTGTAGTTTTTGACTCTCGCAGCACTGTGATATAAAATAACATTAATAATTTGGTCAAATTTAACAATTAAATATGCTTTCAAATATTTACCAGTAATAGTTCCTTTACTATCAGTATTAATTTGGCCATTATTAATTTTTAAATTAAACATACTGGATTTAGGAGGTACATTTTGTTGGGGAATACTGACTGGTAATAATAAATTCGCCATATGTTTTGGAGGTTGACTTTGAGATCCTGTAGTAGTGCTTGTCGAAGTTTGAGCTAACTGTGATATAACTGGTGCTATTACTAATTTTGGTTTAGTTATTTGAGTTGTAGTCAAAGCTCCTAATAAAGTATATTAATAAATTAAAATTATATTAATAAAAATTATCTTTTATAATTATTATTATATAATATAAAGAAAATTTAAGAATTAATCACCTGCTGGAATAACAACAGATTCACGTGATTTATTTGGTTTAATAAGAGTCCCGAGATATGCAAACGTATGCTTGCCTGCTTGTGCATTGGCTTGATTTCCCTGAGAAGTACTTAAGGGCACAATCTGAGCAGTAGATGTGTTGGACTTTCTAAGTAATATATGTTTCTGACCTTGTGAAGTTGTTGTGGTACTGACAGTATTAATTGGCCGATGAATTACAATATGTTGTTTACTTTGAGAAGTAGTAACCTGACTTGGTCCTTGTATAAATACTTTATTCTGTCCAGTGACAATCTAGAAAATGAAATAAACAATTCATTGATGACATTGACATTGAATTAATTCATAAAATTCCCAATAAATTAGTTGAATGAAATTGATATTTTAACACAATTAATTTAATCATAAAAATCATTTGATAATTCAATATCGTATAATTTAATATAATTCAAATTCTTTATATTTGAATTGTATTTTTTAAAAAATTTTTAACACTATCATAAAAATATTGAATAATTAAATATAAAAATAATATTTAATATAATCTATATTTTTCTACTTATTATTCTACAACAGATATATTGAGAACAGATCTATTACTATGAAGATATATATTATTCATTATTATCACCTACACATGGAATTTAATAAAATTTTACATGTATATTTTCCGTATTAATGTATATATAACATAATGAAAATGTAGTTAATATATATTTAAATTATTGAATCATTTTATATAATTATAGGTTACTCTGACCTATATATTACAATTGTGTAGTTTATTGTACTATATAGTATAATATATTAATTTACTTATATAAGAATCAAATTATGAATATTAATGATCTTTTTTAAATTTCATTAAAAATTTTTCAATATTATATTATATATAAAAAAAAAAATAATTTCCTTAAATATTCAAGCTATCTTACATAAGATAAAAATTTTAATTTACCTGATTATTAACTGGATTGATAATAGCAGCCAATTGAGTAGCATTAGGTGAAACCAAAGTCTGATTTGTGGTTGTAGGTGGTACTGAACGTAATTTACTTTGTTGAATATATAATAAAGGCATAACGGGTGTTGTTGGGTCATCTGATTGTGGAGTCTCCGTGCTACTGTTCTCATCTACATCATCTACTACTATTTCTTCTTCCATTCTGTCAAGAAAACGTAATGCATCATATTTTTTAGATACCTAAACTTATTTTTCTTATTTATAAATTGTTACAAAAAGATTTAAAAACATAAACCATTGTTATATTTTCATAAAATCTTTATTTTTTTAAAATTATATCACAAAACAATACAAATAATGTAACTAGAATACTAAAAGATAAAAACAATTTATTGACTTAAATTTTATTTATATTGAGAAAATTAATTTTTAAAATTTATTATAAAATGAAAACGAGGAAAAAAAAATAAAAAA
>NW_006263671.1:167193-174167 GCF_000469605.1 Apis dorsata | reverse complement strand
AAAAAAAAAAAAAAAAAAAAAAAAAAAAAAAAAAAATACTTTATAATTTTACAAACCTAACAATATATAATATCTTCTATTACCAAGTGAATAATAGAATTGTTACTAGTTACATAATTCATGAATAATTGCGACTTTTATATACACGATGAAAAAAATTTAACAAAATAAAGTAAATGAAATTAATATGCAAAGTTCGGTTACTTTTGTCGTGATTTCATAGATAGCCATAACTGGGCGTTAAGAGAATTGCCAACACGATTTGAAACACGCGCCGAATTAATATCATTGAGTGAAGTTACGTTATTATTTTTCACGCTTTTAAACCTATCGGCTGAATAAGAATTTATTCTATATATTCTATGAAATACCAAAAATCTCAAGAAACTATTACTTTCAAGAGTTACAGCACAGATATTTTTATTCTAATACTTTTACAAATCATCAGTCGCGCATCACAAATCACTCGAAGAATACAACGCGCACGCACACTTTTCACACTGGAACGGAGAACAGATTAAACTATATAAAACTGATCACTTCTACCAGAATTCTTAAGGTAGCGTAAATAATTAATACAGTATAAATGAAAAACAAACCAAATTGAATTCCACGGAATTTTAAGCAATTATTTTCACATATCTTTTAAGCGTTCGAGCCTTCGTTCTCCGTACGCTACAGCTACGTCCTCATAGGCTCTAACTGTAGTAGCGACGGCGCAACAGGCCGTTCGCTATTGGTTAATCGCTATTAAACTAAAGAACAAGTTCACAACTTTGACCAATCGTAACGTTCTCAGTGCACTATTAACCGCATAGGATGTACAGATTTTTCCCGACAGCGAGTAATTTTGAAATCATTCAAGGATCATGCTCAGTCGATCGATACACATGACATATAAAAAATGTTTTAATCTAATCTAATGTATTGATAATATATTTTTATTGTTTTACTCTTTAATGAATTTCCCGCGCAAATATTGTTGAAAAAAAAGTACAAGTAATATACATGTTGCTGATCAATGCGAACTAAACTAACATTTTTTTTAAAAAACCAAGTCACATATTTATTGTTATTTAACAGACAATTATATTGAATTTTGAAAATTTAAATTTACTAATATATTAATAATTTAACAAAAATGTGCAATATGAAACGTATTTGATTTAGATTTGTTTCAAGTATAGATATATATTAAATTTTATTATTTTATTTTTATAGTTCTTGCTTTTAACCAATGGCGGCTAGTATTCAAGTGACGTCGTATTGTTATCGTATTTGGATTGGTTAAACGAGCAATACGTGTAATCGGGAAAAGGATTCTGTCTTTGAAACAGCAATTTTGACGAACTGTTGATAAAATTATTAAGTTTAACGATCAATATTTTCTATTGTGCTATATATATAAATATTATTTGTATTGATTAATAGAAAATTCTAATTGATAAATCCAGTTTACATATTAAACAAATGCTTAAGTTTCTATTTCGATATACTTCTACATTAACCTCTAAAATATGAGTTTATATTTTTAATGCTCGATATATTCGCTCGAATTATCGCTTCACATAAAATATAAATTTATAATTATTATCAGATTATAATTATAGTATTTGAATATCATAAATTTATATTCGAAAGGGATAAAAATCAGTAATAAACAATTTTTACTATAAATTTTATTAAAATTTTAAATAATTTATAAACTTTTGATATAAATTAATAATAACGATAACAATACGACATAACTATAATTTACAAATATTTTTTAAATTTATAAAAGATACTATAAACTAGATGATCCTAAATAAAAACAAATTTTTAATTATAAATTATAAATATATAAGTTATTTTATAAAAAACAACAATAAAATATAATTTAATAAAATATAAAATATTTAATGTATCAAGGTTATTAAAAAGCTTTCAAAGCTAGGAAAAAAATATTTAATTCATTATATTTACTTTACTAGTATTAATTGATCGTTATGAATATGTAGATACAATCATTATCAAAGCACCAAAGTCACAATATTTTAAGTATGTTTCTATATGAAATAAATTGAAAAAGAATATAAATAAAGATTATTGTGAAAATTATATTAATATGTACTGAAAAGTTTGTACATGTTACATTCATTCATAAATACTTTACAACTTTTTTCAAGTACACTAATGCAAGAAGTTACGGAAAGCTTTATAGGTATACTTACTAGGATAAGTGAATGTTGGTCTAACGAATTATGAGCGGTAATTTTAAGGATATAATCTATTAAACAATAATCGTGAAAAAAAATTACCTGACTAACAAACATCTGAATATTTAATGATAGCACTGTTATATTTTACACGCGAACAACACATTGTAAACATAAGAAATTATATGATAATAAACTCACGTTTTAAAGTTGTCAGTCGCCATCATATGCGAAGAGACGGTATCATTCTAAATGCGCATGCGCATCGACCCATGTTGCTTCTGCTGTAAAAAGACTCATTCACATTGGTACGTATAAAATAAAATAAGATAAAAATGCTTAACTACTTTAGAAATATGCATTTAATAACATATAATGAAAATTTTTGTTTATCGGTTATATATTGTTATTACTATTTTTCAAATATACTAGTAAAATTACTTCATAGATATAATTTTTACAAAAAAAATATAATTCACATGTAACATATTTAATATAAAAATCAAATGATAATTTAATATAATTATCAAATGATAATGATTATTTTTTATTTATTTTGGTATAAAAATCATAATAAAAATTGATATTCTTTTTCAATTTTAAAAAATAATTTAAAAAAATTAAATTTTTCATTAATTATTATTAATTAATCAAATCATAAAAAATAATTTATTTTCTTGATCATATACGATTAAAATTAAATGTTATGTTTTTCAATATTAAAATAAAAAAAAATAATAATATATAACAAATTTAATAGAATTATTATATATATTGAAATATTTATTTTATATTTCGCAGTGATATTTTCATAATGCAATAATGAATAATTTCTATGCGATGTGTATACATATTATATGATTACTTGCTACAATAAATTCTTTATTAATTTATTTGACATGTATAATTGATATGCAAAAACATTAATTACAAATTATTTAAATTAAGCTTTGAAATTATTTGATTATAAATAAATAAATATATATAAATATAAATATATATAAATATATATATATATATATATACTTATGTATATATTTTTGAGTAACATAATATATATATATATATATATTTAGATTTGAGAAACATATGTCAAAACATACATATGTAAATACGCTTGCGCTCGATTTTGTTGGCCAGTGCTGTCGAAGCTAAGCTCCGGAGCTTTGAGAGTCTTTTTCCATTTCAGCTTCGTTACCATGGTACAGAGACGCTAACCAATGTTATACTACACCCGCGCACACAATACAAATACTTCCCGCGAATTGTTTTCTGTTTTAAAAGCAAGTTAGAAGAAGAGAGAAATAACATCAGAAATGTCGCTCTCTCTCTCTAAATCCTCTTTGTCTTGTAGGAAGGATGGCAAAAGAAGGGATGGTTGTCACGTAAGGGGCTCCATCCGTGGGGACAGCACTGTCGTATGCTTCGAAAAGGCCGATTAATACGCATACGCGTTTCAAAGGAAAAGGTAAAAAAGAAATAGAAAAATACTTTGTGATTGAGAAAAAAAAATTCCAAAAAATAAATAAAAAACAAGATGATGATCATAATAAATCAGGTTTTTCTCTGTGAAATTTGTTATGTGTCATTTAACTTGCCGTAAAAAGATCGGTGACGGACAATGGCGTAGAGACAATTCTCGTGTTTTGTGCTATCAGCTGATGGACTTGATGGACCCTTGTATACTTATCAAAACAGAAGACATCATAGCAGTAAATCCCGTCTCTTGTTGCAAAATGTCATGTTACGATGCGTGATATTGTGTGCATTATAATAAACTAACTCGAAGCTGAAAGTTTTTTTCCGACTTAACATCGACTCCATTATTCACTGTCATTGAGCATAGTGTTTTCATCTGGTAAGGGAACGTTTTAACGAGAACGCTGCAAAAAATTCCATACAAATTTCTTTAAAACTTTTAATGCTTATGTACATACAAATATTTAATTCAAGATTAATTTATTTTACGAGTTTATTGCAAAAATATTTAAATATACATACTTTATCCAATTTTGTATGTGATACGCACTTTGACGTATATGATCATATTATGTTATATTTTGACGTATAAAATTAGCTATTTGCTATTGTATTAATAACAAAATGAAATATGTTAATGTTATTAATCCGAATTTTATTCTTATTGAATGAAATATATTTTAATAAATTATTTTTTTGTGTTTTTACAAACTTTAATTATATTATATTTTAACTTGGTAAGTTATTTAATAATAATAAACTATATAAAATTATGATTATTATATCTGTTTTTAAATATATTATATTATGATAACTATAATAATAAAATAATAATTATTATATAAATAATAGTAAATAATATATTATATTTATTATAATAATAAATTATATTTAATAGATATTAAATATTATTTTTCAATATATATATATATATATAAATAAAAATAATATATATATATATAATTTTAATTTTATATTTTTATTTTAAATATAAACATTAGAATCACAAAAAAATATTTAATTAATGTATTAAAATCTTGTTGCAGAGATCTTTAGTAAATTTTTAATAATGGGGGCAGCTGTAAGCAGTGGACAAAACAATGATGAATTAGTTAATAACTTAATGAAATCTGGATATATAAGAACAAGAAAAGTTGAACAAGTTTTTAGAGCTGTTGATAGAGCAGATTATGTTTTACCATCTCACAGAGATAGAGCTTATAATGATCTTGCCTGGAAACATGGCAACATTCATTTATCCGCACCATGCATATATAGCGAGGTGATGGAAAGTCTTTCATTGGAATCAGGATTGAGCTTTTTAAATCTTGGGTCTGGAACTGGTTATCTCAGTACAATGGCAGGACTCATATTGAGTAAGAACACTGCTGCTTTACTAGATCAGTATAGAATATTCGTGATATCTTTATGCCTTTCTTAGACCAACATGGAACAAATCATGGCATTGAGTTGCATGAAGATTGTTTAGAATATGCGTACGAGCGACTTGAAGAATTTAAACAGAAGTCATTAGCACTGGATGAATTTGACTTTTGTGAACCAGTTTTTATACAAGGTGATACATAAAGAATTTATTTATATGTGACTCCTGTGAGAACAAGAAAGAGTCATGTAACTGTACATTTGGCAGGGAATTGTCTGAATGTTGCACCCGGTAGACAATATGACAGAGTATATTGTGGTGCAGCATGTCCTGAAAATTACGAAGGATTTATTAAACAATTTGTATGTATTGGAGGTATTCTCGTGATGCCATTCAAAGATCATTTGCTACGTGTACTTAGAATAGACGAGGATACTTGGTTACACTTTAAAATGCTTCCTGTATCATTTGCAACATTAGTTGTACCTACTACAACGGAGCAAACTTTATTTCACTTACGTACGTATTTTATAATCTTTTCTAACATAAAATAAAAAAAGAATAATATTTTAAATATTAAAACTATATATTTAGTTTCACCAACTTATTAATATATTTATTGTAGCTGAATGTGTGCCGTTATCTTTACAAGAACTATGTAGAGGTAAAATTAGACGTTGTTTGCGATTAAATGTATGGAAAGAGCACGAAGATCTGGAAACGGAAAAAGTGATACTATTAGAACGAAGAAGATTCAATTCCCCCCAACAAACATTAACAAGATTTGTAATTCCTGTATTGGGAGAATCCGATGGATCGATATCGGATGAATCGGTGTCTGACGAAGATGATGAATTTACAAGAAGGGTATGCGTATTGCTTAGCGTGGATGCCGATCCTAGAGATCTATATACAACTTCTCAAGTACGGGCTGTCGTGTTGTGCAATATGAACGAAAATCAAAATTGGCAAGTAGTGAATAACAACGGTAACGTTGACTGGTACAATCAGAATTCCGAAAATTCTACGAACAGTAACAAATCTGTTTCACGGACAGAAGAGGGTAACGATGAACAAACCACTTCGAATCCGACGGAAGAAAAATCTCAAAACAAATCCGAACTACAAAATTTTAACAACGTGAGCGAGACTTATTTAAACTTGCTCAAGCATACTGAAACGTTGTTAAATATAAGCGAAAGTGACAGCGAAACGGAACAGGATGAGACTCTTCCTGTTCAACGTAAAAAAATGGCGAAACGAGAGAAAACGGATAGCGGTATCGTAGAGGATGTAAATTTAAGCAACGAGGATAGCAGCCCTAGATCGAATACCAGTCAATCGGACTCAAAACCTGTTGAATCTCCGGACACCACGAACGCAATGGACGTGGATCCGTCCGACGTTTCCCGTGATCAAGAAGTAATAATCGCTCGTTATGTGAATAGCAATGCCTTTTCTACTTATATGAAAGAGAAAATACAAGAGTTACCATTGCCTTTTTCATCAAAATTGTACCTAAATTATAATCGTAAGCTGTAATATAAGTAAATTACATACGCAAGTCATAATACTCTAATTTAAATAAATAAATGAATAAATAAATATATGTATATTTACACACGTGTGCGTGCGCGCATACATACTTAATATTATGTAATAATTTACATGAAATAATTACTGACTGTTATTTTATTTTATTTTATTTTTTTTTCTTTTTTTTTTTTTTTCAATCCAGAACCTTTACAAATCCTTGAACCGAAGAGATACGATATTCGTGGGAAGAAGATCAGATTGACTTCTAAATGATTGTTGTAATCACTTATCTTGCCTTTTATCTACCATTCTAACCATCTCCACCATTATTCAGAGGTATTCATGATATTCTCCACGAACAGAACACAGATATCATT
>NW_006263671.1:165444-166569 GCF_000469605.1 Apis dorsata | reverse complement strand
ATATATATATATATACATATATAAGCACATACTCGTTAATATTCGTACAAATATAATCCTGTTGCTTCTTTTTTTTCCCCAGTGAAATCTTCTAATCACACATAATCACCAAACATTCTTGGATCTTCCTGAAAATTCAACTCGACAGCCTCTGAAACATGGACATTCAGAACACGTCCTCTAACTGCACTCCTTTTTTGCACGATTCAAAATTATACAATATAATTCCTACACTACATAAACGCGTAAACTCTCTCTCTCTCCATCTCTCTCCACGCCTGTCGGAGATTGCTAGCATCTTCGCAGAACAACCGGCCTGTAAGAAGACGGATGGGATGCAGGGGATGCACTGAGGGTGCGCGTGGGGGAATCAGTTGTGCGGAAGGGGCTAACGCCCAGCTGCCCGACAGATCGCGGGTTCGTACGTTCGAGATTACACTTCCCAAAGGCTCCAGATCCAATTGTTCAATCATCCTAAAACGGACGATAAGATAAGATCGAGATGTTACCTGTGCGACTCGACCGCTCACCCTTTATATATTAACCTTTCAACATTTCATTCCTTTTTTTTTCAATTCAAACAAATTCTTCTCATTTCTTTAAATTGTTTCTCTGTGTTGAAATAATTGATACCATGTCCGTGTCTTCTCTCAAATTTGTAGGTGGTAACGAACAATATCCATTGTTTGATTCGAGACTAATTTTTCATTGTTCCATGGAAATAACGTGTTATCGTGCAATGATATTATCGAACGAGAAACGAATACAGAATTTTGAGTATTGGTGAAGGCAATTAATGACTTCTTCCTATTCCTGATGTAAGTAGTTTTCCAATAATGTGAATATCAAGAATACTTATTATTATTCCTGCTGTCTGTTGAGTCTATAGATTCCAATTTACAAAATATCATCATNGACTCCGAATTTCCCCCAACCTTTCCCCGTGCCGATCAAGTGCCGCTGGGTAATCGATGTATCCGACATTCCAGCGACCAACAGCTCCATCGTCGTCTACTTGACGCAGGTGTACGTGTACAAGGGTCTGAGCTTCACCGAGTACGCCTATTACGAGTCGGAGAGCATGAATTTTGGCGCCACGTTGATAAAGGAGATCACCGAGGGGAA
>NW_006263671.1:152071-165427 GCF_000469605.1 Apis dorsata | reverse complement strand
TCGAATACAAATTCTTCAGGACGTTCAGACCGTTTCTGGTGATCGAGTTCGAGCTCGATCGCCTCGAGGGCAATCACGTACGCGTTCTCAACAATTTGTTGAACGTGTACGGGTTCAATGTCACGTATCAGATGACCGAGGATGTCCCGAATTCCGATTCTTGCTCCGTCCAGCATTGCTCCTACACAGGCAATTGTTTCGTGTCTGGAGATTATACGTGAGTTCTACTTTCTATCTTGAAACTCTTTTGAAACCGTTCAAAGGGATATTAATTTGAATGGAATAATATATTTTATATAAATGAAATGGTATTTTATTATTTTATTTATTTAGGAGGTACACAGGGAAATACTTATAGTTTTTTTCATGTAAGATAATTTATTTGTAATTCTTTATCTTGTTTATGTTTATATTTTTTATATTTTTATGCAATTATTAAATGCGTATTATGTATTCCACAGGATATTGTTTATTCTCGTTTTTAAACAAGAATATCTCTCTCACGAAACACGTGCTAAATTGCATCAATCATCATGGAAAATTTTTGAAAAATTTCTTTGGTCAATGGTTAAGAGTCAATGGTACTCTTAATCTTGTTAATTTTCTTCTATTATAAGTTTGAAGAGAAAATGTGTCAAAGTAATAAAAATTTTTATCCCTGCGAATAACTTTGGAAATTTTTCACATAAAAGATAAATATTAACGATAGGATGGTTTCAAAAGATATCGTATCAGTTCATGATTCATTAACGATTAGTATTTCACTAAATATTTCCTATATACATTTCTCGTGATCGATATATACATATCTAACATGAAATTTGACTTTGTCACAGGAACTTTTGGTGCGATTGTTTCGATGGTTTCAATGGAAAAAATTGTAACGAAGGACCTCTCTGCTCTGACGATAGGAAAAATCCTGTTTGTCGAAATAAAGGCATTTGCAAGTACGAAGATAAGAGACATCTCTCATTTTATCATTTAAAAAAGATTGATTGACAAATCGAGGATATAAAATATTCACTTGTACAAAATCTTGTTGAATTTTTAAAATTTACTCGAGCCTTTATGCATATATACAATTTTCGCTTTTTCTTTGAACAAGCGTTAAGAGAAATCATTATGAATTGTTGCAGACAAATTGGAGCAAAAGCAATGACCTGCGAATGCACCGATGAATACGTCGGTCGTAATTGTGAGATCCATCTTTTGAATACTATGGAAGGTAGGTTTCAATGTTGGTATGGTAAAAAATCTTCTGATGTAGATTAGAAATATCATTGCATAAATGAATTACATCATATAAGATTTGTTAGATTTATTATATTGATCTCTGATGAGATTCCAATGACTCTGAGCACCGAAATTGTGTCATTGGAATCGATACGTGAGGAAGAGCATTCACGAAATCAATGCTTGTTCACAGAATGCAGAATGGAGAATTGTATAATACAATGTCCTCATGAGGAAGTGGCGCAGCAGCCATGCGCATGCAGGAATGGCACGAAAATCTATAATAGTAAGTTTAAATAATCCTCTTTTATTCGGATTCTTGAGAAATTGGAATTTTTCTGCTTGGAAAATTCATGAAACGAAAGTGATTGATGGAAATTTTTACAGATCGATCGAGATACGAATGCAGAATCAAATTGTCGAACATGACATCCCTGAAAACCGGTCTAATATCACAATATGGCAGCTTGGAATCTTATATCAGTAAACAGGTAAGTGAAAAAGTTCTGAGAAAGTAATATTATTACTATATATAGTAATATATATATATACACATATATATATTATTAATATACAATAATATATTATTATTATAGAACTAGAATTATTAGAGAATTTTTAAAATATCTTACATTAGAAAAATTCTTTTCTTTCTTATCTATTCTCACAGTAAAGTTTTCTTAATTAAAATTGAACATTATTATGTCTCTTAACTGCTCTAATGTATAACAATATTATATGTATAATTATATAAAATATTGTAATTTTCGGGATGATTGTGTTATCTTAATTTTCGTGGCATAAATTAGAATTCGAAGATTGTTTATGATCATTGTAACTGTAATTCTCTTTCTGAACATTTTCTGATAACGAATATCGTTTCAAGATCTTAGACGTCTTTCCAAGTCTTTTGTCCATTGAATTTTCTTTCAAATTGTTTCATTACAATGTGCTTTCTTGAGCCATGGGATTCAAATAATTCTTTGTATTAGAGCATATCTTCAATAAAAAAAATGTCAATTTCTCAGGTAATCTATGTAGTAATTTTGATATAACTTCAACATCCATGTGGTTCAGCATTGCATTCATGAAAATTATATACACAATTGAAATCCTACCAAATTATAGATATAATAAATAATTAAAAATATATGTTTTATAATCAATTGTGTAACATTACAATCTGCTTTTACACGTGTTTTGATACACGTGTCTATTGAAAATCAATGTAACGTTTTACATTGAACATTGAAAAAAAACTCAATTAATATACTGAAAGATAAATTTTAAGTGTTTTCATGACTTATTTCATTCATTATTATAAATATAATGTTAATAATATTGAGATTCTTGAATTTTCCTCGTTGAAATCCATTAATATATTTTCACTTTTAATCAGTTACAGTTTCTTTTTCTTCTTTTTTTTATACAAATATATTTTTATATACGTATTTTGATAATACTATTTTACAAGAGATAACAAGTGTATATGTTAGACTATAATATACATACATTATATTTATATATATATATATATATATACATTTTTATATATATACATATTATATACAATATTAGTATCATTCAGTTACAGAAAAAAGTTTATAGATAAGAAAAACTATATATTATATCCTATATATCATGTTCACATATATATATATGTATCCAATCCACATTATGGACTTTTTTCATAATTACTCACGATACAATTATCTGATATCAATATAGAAAATAATTTTCCAATGTTTAATTCTATTGTGCATGTTTTTGGATATTTTTTTATACTTGATCATTCGTTATATTTACCAAAAATGTATCGTTATAAATTTATTTCTATTTTAATAATTCTTTAATAAAGAGTTGCATTCAATGTTAAAGGAAAAAGTATATTTTTTTACTTTTAATTAAAAAAAAAAAAATAATGTGTTTAAATCGATAGGAAATAAATTAAATTTAACGTATCACACATACACCGACATAATTATTCATCGTTACGTTATCGATTCACGTTCTCGAAACATGACATATATACGAGAAACATTAATGCTATTAAAGAAAAACTTGGTACATCCATTCTTCGAACTTTATTTTTGCACTAATTACTTAAATTGCACATCGTCAGTGAATCGCAAATTGATCCTGATTCAAGCTTATTTGAATTAAAAAATTGTTGTTGATCCTATTATAAAATAGGGGATAAATAGAATTTTTATATTAAAAAATAAAATCTGAAATAATTTTAAGAATTTTAATTATTGAAAGATTTTTAATATCTTTTATTAATATCTTTTATGTTAATACTTTTTCTAATGCTTAAAAAAAAATGTTGAATATTTAAAAAAAAAATGCTTTCTAGTTTTAAGGATTTGGGTTTAGAATCTAAATTGGCTTTTCTCCTTCCCGATTTCTGATTACTTAAACACGTATATAAGTGACGTCAAGATCAACATTTTTTTTCTTTTTCTTTACTGATATTTCTACCAACTCGTTTCATTCACAATCAATTTCCAACATGATACGTTTGGTTTTTCCAGAAATAAAGTAATTTCATTTTCTTTATGCTCTGCTTTTTATTTTTTTATTATTGTTTTCTAGTTTATAATTTCTTTTTACAATGATTTTTCATTATTGTTGTTCGATGACAAAAAAAATTTTTACTTTTAATTGATAAAATGGAATTTTATTAATTATATTTCTTTTTTCAATAAATCGAAATAATCTATTGTCTTTTGTTCACAGTAATTAATTATTTATTAATTAATTTTAATCATTTAAATCTTTATCGATATTATTGACAATAATTTTATCAATATCAATAATGACAGTGGCGCCACTCCGAGATCCAAAATCTTTTTCGATAACGGAATGAATTTTCCTTCTTCATAAAAATCAATAAATAGACTAAAAAGCTTCTTCTTTTTTTTTCATTATTACAAAATTTTATTATATAATATGTTGTATATAAAAAAAATAGTTGGATTTTTTATGTGGCTTCTAAAAATCTCAATATGTTTCAAAACAGCACGAACTATCTCTGATTTGTGTTCAACAATTCTATCAATAGAACTCTGCATACTTTGATATTTATAGAGTTAATATCATGAATGTTTCCCTTTTAAATGAATTTTATGAAAAAAAAAAAATGTTTTTCCAATCAATCTACAATTTAAACATTTTTTATTGAAAAATTTTATATTGAAAAAATTATAAATATATGTATTTATAATTGTGTATAAATTATATACAATTATATATTATTATTTATCATTATACAACTCTCTAAATCTTGAGAAACGATAAAATGTTACCTTCCTGGAATGATATCTCACAATCTTACTCGTCATAACAAGAATTAATGATTTTTTTTTCGCAGATGATAAGATTACTTGTCGACTCTTATATATTAAAGAATTCAACATCAACTCCAACAGAATCGATTACACCATTTATGGCATAATTGCAATAATTACATTTTAAAATTTAAAAATCTAAATTTCTCTAGATGAAAATTTAAAAATTTTCAATTTTTTCAATTTTTCTTTTCATTTTTTTAAATTTCAATTGATAAGCTTATTTACATTCTTTATATTTATAAATTTCAAATGTATATATTTTGAAATTTTCAAAAATTGGAAAAAGTTAAATACGTTCAGATGCTAGGATTACTGATTCATTCTTTGTTTTAATAATAAAATAATTATCGAATAAAAAAATCATTCTTTTTCATGAATATATTGTATTAAAGAATTTTAATATAAAATTCTAATTTGATATACTATGCAGTAAATGTTTTCAATATTTATATTTATCATAATATTTATCAAAATATGTTTAAATCACTTCGTTCTGGGAATCCTTTTTTTTTCCAGTTTGTAGATTGGAATTTCCAATAGTCGCTTACGCATACATGTTTCCGAGGTGACTGACTTATCAAGTTTCGATTTTAACTTTTTCTGTAACAAAAAGAAAATTTTCTCTAATTAATAAAAAATAAATTTATCCATACAAATTTGTTTTGTAATTTCCTTACAACCAAATTGGTTACGTAATGTATCAACTTTCTACTTTATCGGAATTAAAGTCATTATGTATGATTGATTTAATTTTAACACATTCATAGTTCTATTGAATAATAATATACGCATAAAACGAGATTAAAAAGAATAAAGAAAATAAGAGAAACATTGTATGAATAAAAGAGACAACTAAAAAACAGATGCGATATATCGACGATATATGCGATATATTTTGTAATTTCCATTAATCGGATAATGATTCTCTGATATATTTTTATATGGATTATTCGCAAATCTGTTCAGTTGCAAGGATGATGAAACTAGACATATAAGATTCAATTGTTTGCATCATATATGGTATGAGCACGTGCTATCGATCGAAATGTCCTGCCAAGAAAAATGGATGTAAAATTTATTAACCAAACAAACTTGACATCTATCGAGTTCGATATTCATGTATGATTATCGATATAATTTTATTCACGTTTAATTTTTTGATATTTTGAATATGAAGAAAAAAAAAAGATAATATTTATTGTAAGACTGCCATCATTGATATACGTAAAAAATGTCATCTCATTCTCAAGTTTCTATCTATTTGACTATCCTTCTCTTCTTAAAAGAATGGTTATGCGCAATAGAAGCAACATTTCGAACGAATAGACAATCGAAATCTGTAATTCTTCTTTAACAATTATCAATAGCATCGATATTTGCAAAAATTTCCTGTATACAATAATTTTTCCTAGATATTGAAATTAAGCATGTTGAAACTTATTAAAACAATAATAACTAATTCGAAGAATGATAGAAATTTTTACATAAATTTACATTTCAAAATAAATTATAGATACATATTAATTAGCATGACATATCTATTTATTACTTTTCTATTTTAAAAATTGCTACAGTTTTCATTTTTCATTTTATTTTCTGTTTCCTAGTAAAAATTTTCATAGTGAATTCGTTGATAAAAAAACTCCGCAATATATAGATTCGACATGCTTTATCTGGAATATCCCTGAATATATAGTATTGCAATGCATGTTGCTAGGTGGGGGTAAGAGATGTATAAAAGCGACGTGTGTCGATTATCGAGGTCACTCGTCAACTGGAACTGTTGAGCGGTACGCGTGTTTTCAACGTGAAAGTTTTTATCGTTGCATAAGATTATATCGAGATAACTTGTGCATTTTGACAAAAAAAGTTTCTAAAAGAGATCAGTGAAACAAAAGTGTGTATTTAATTATTATAAACTGGCGATCAAAAACGAAAGAATTCCAACTTTTAGTGAAGTGTGTAAGAGAGTACTAGAAAATAATAAATCGACAAGTAAGCAGAGACAAATACTCACAGATATGACACGTTGCCAAAGTCTACAATCCTATGCATCCTCTACAATGTCTGATAGGTATGAATTTTCATTTTTTATATGTGATGCTGATTTTACGAAGAATTTGACAATATTAAATTGCGGAATTCATTGAAACTGTATCAAAAAGTAATTATGAAATTATTATTTTTGAATTAACTCGAAATGTTTTATTTCTTAATAAAAAATATGATATTTGAAAGTACATGACAAAATAATATCTGAAAAATGAAAGTTTTATCATCTTTTATTATAAGCTTTTGCTTTATCGTCGAATTCTTCACTAATTTAAAAAATAAAAGTTGGAAAATAACTTGGAATACTCATCTCAATTGATTTTCAGTGGAAACTTATCGTGGACCGAACAAAAAGAAATATTTAGATATCCTAGAGGCACTATAACGTGCGGTATGTTACCAACATTACGAGCTCTAGCATCCAAGGAATGCGAGAATAATCAGAGTATTATTTGTCTTGTACCTTTCGATACGGATATGGATTCTGCCAGTCACCTGCAAATGATCTTGCTGGAGGCATATTGTCGTGAGACAGGGATTAAGGTGTTAAGAGTATCCAGAGAAAGAATACGAAACCATTTATGTCCTGAAAGCGGCGATTTATCCTGCGTACTCATCTCCAATGACGATCCATACTTCTTAGATACACCGGAATGAATTTGAAACATGTTCATTTATCAAGAATGAATTTTTTTCGACTGGATGCAGTCACATAATATCAAGAAGTTCTGAAAAAGAATTCGATATTGAATTCGATGTAGATGGCAGGAAACACATCTTCAATAGACATTTTCGATACAGAGAGAGAAATCGATTATAAAGTTCAACTCGAACAGAGCATATCGATAACGAAGATTAACATTCTAAAAATATAACAAAAATTATATTTATATATATCTCGATTGCGATAAGCGATTTTAATCGCTAAAATTGTTCAAAGAAAAAGGTGATATGAAAATGATCGATTGTGATCCGTGCAAATACATATGTGTACGTGTATAAATATATATAAATGCATTCGTACACACACATACGCGCGCGCGCACGTACGCACACACATTTTTTCATTACAATGTAATTGTTAAATCAATAAAATTAATTATATTATATATATTTAATTATATTAAAAATAAATCATGTTACCGTTATGATTATTTTGTAATAATATACATATATGTTACTACAGAAAGTGATTATTTTTATTTATTCCTATAATTCTCTTCTTTATTTTTCCTTTGAACAATAATTGATTACTATTCTTTAAAATGGTATTATTTCTTCGCAGCTTGCAAAATATTTAAGGAATTCTAATATCTCGTTTACGGAGGATTTACAAATCCTGAGCGTGACGTGAGTAGGTACATTAAATGATAAAAAGTTCCATTTTCTTTTTGTCAAGATTTTTAATGGAAGTAAAGATATATTACATATAAATATATATTATAATAAAAAAATGAGAATAATGAAATGTTTTAATATAACGAAATAATGAAATATATTAATATTAATAAAAAAATATTTAAAATTTAAAAATTATATAGAAGATAGTTTTTTTATTCGTTATATAGACCCACATCGGAAATTACTTTCCACTTTTTCGGAAATTCTGAGGATGGGGATAAAATTCGAGAATCGCTCAACAAATTGGTTCAACGACGACGGCTCAGTGAAATTTCTCTTGAATCGACTCATTTTACTTTTCAACAAAAACCTACGCTCAAATTACAGGTATTTATGTATCATTGATCTTCCTTGAATATATTTTTTATAAATTGATCTTACTTATTTTCATTGACATTCCTTCAGAGTCTTAAGCTAAGTAAAAGAAATGAACACGAAATTCATCTAGGAGATCAAATCATTCTTTCTTGCGTTGCTCAAGGCAGTTATAACATAAATTTCACATGGTACAAGGATAATATGTTAGTGAACATGAACAAAGCCATCAGGTGAACAAATAGGAAATATTATTATAATTTATTAATCGAACAATTAAGTAACTAAATAAAATAATAAAAATACTGCAGTAACTTTGAACGGCAACGAAAAATTTTTATTTTATAGGGGAATTCGATATAAATATTTTTCCAATGATGGTTCCGATCTACACACATCGGTATTAACTATTGAAAAAGCAACTTTACTTGATGCTGGTCAATACACTTGTCAAATAGTTGATTGGGGCGTGCAACAATGTAAGGGTATTTACATAGACGTGAGAGATGAACCGGATGTAAAGGTGATGCCAATGAGCGTCACTATAGATAAGGTGATTTTAAAAAAAATTTTTTTTATTTAAATAATAATTTGAATAATAATTGAAATGAATATTTTTATAAACTGATTCTTCTGTCAGGGAACCAATATACAATTAACATGTATGACGCCTAATGTACCTAATATTGGAATAGGATTTGGTTGGACAAAGAACAAAGTTCTATTGAAACTAGAACTTGGTAGTGAAGTCTGGGAAGATTTATATCCGACTGGAAGTATATTAAAAATTACAAATGCACAGGTACTTAATTAATAACAAATTATTCCTATTTTTTTTTTTATTTAAAATGTAATATTTTTCTTACGTTTATTACATTATATTTTTAGAAATCTGCAATATATACTTGTAATGTAGCAGACAAGTTTATGTCTGTTCGTGTACAAGTTGTAAATCGAACATTAATACCGATTTGTTTAAAAGAGAAATCCTGGGGTTTAATTTGGCCAGATACTGCTCCTGGATCTGAAGCATTATTAGAATGTCCTCAACATTTTGTGGGTAAAACAGTATCCAGGCTATGTACAATGAAAGATGCCACAACTCCTGAATGGCAAATACCAGATTTTTCTTTCTGTTTATTTGAACCATTAGTTATACATTATAATAAATTTAAAAGCTTAACTTTAGGATATCAAAATACAAGTGGTTCTGAAACAATTTTCCTATTTTGGGAAATCCTACGAACTCGTAATTTACCTCTCTATCCCGGTGAAGGAGATCGTATTTTAAGTATTCTGACAGAAATAGAACGTTATCAATATCACATTGATCCATCTGATTTATATGCCTCCACAGAAACTTTGATACGAATAATTAGTCGTATATTGAACGATGAAAATTCAATTTTGAATCAACAAGTATGAAAATTTAACTCGTACAAATTAATAAACAAAAGAAATGCATAAACTTTTAATTTTCAGAAAGTTCTATTGCTTCTTCAAATCATTCAACGAAGTTTAATACATTGGTCCAAGATGACTATCCATCCTTATAAGCATTTATCCTTTTCTTCCTTGGTAGTAGACGTTCAAGAACTACAGCAACATAGTGGAGATAGTATCACTCATTCTCTTCAAATCCCTATAGATGAATCTATGTAATTAAATAACGCACACATAAATTAACATAAATTAAATAACGTTTGTTAAATAACATTATATTTATAAAATATCATTTATTTCATTAAATTATTCAGGTATCCAAATTGGTACGAAGATAAAACAACAGTGCGATTATGGAAGAAACGGCAACGTGGAATAAAATCTAATAGTACCTTATATGGAATAGTAGTGGTTTACAAAAATATATCTCATTTTTTTCCTGCAACATATGTTAAAGAACTTGAGTAAGCAATGACAATGTTAAATTTTACTTTCTATTGTTCTAATTATTCAATTCAAATACTTTTTATTACTAGTGATGGTACAGATTTGGAATTTCGAATAAATTCTCGAGTTATCACAGTAGCAGTGCCTACCTTCAATCTAGACAAACATAATAAAATCTGGGTAGATCTACAGCTAAAACACATACAGAATCAGTCAAATTCGTGGAATTTGTCTTGCGGGTTTATGGACGTTACAGGTTCCTGGGACCTGAACAATTGTATCGCCAATACATCTCCAAGCGATGCTGCCACGCATTGTCTTTGTCCTAATAGCGGAACTTTTGCAGTTTTCTTAACAGCACGTGCTGTAAGAGTAAGTTCAAATAGAGATCGTTATATTTTTTATTTTATTTTTATTTTATTAATTAATATTAAATTTTATTGGATTATTATAAAATAAAATTTAATAATATAATTGTCAGGTAGTACTTGCAAAAAAAGAACAGACCACATTCATCGTGATATTTGGATGCGGTGGTTGTTTGGCACAATGTCTTCTATCCTCTTTGATCCTTGGAACTTTTTGGTGGACAAATCAAAGCTGGATGAACTTTTTAAAGCTTCAGTGTTGCTGTGCTTTAATCGGAGCAATGGCTGTTTTCATTTATGCCGTTCATAATGATTTACCAGAGGTAATTAGAACATATTCGCATTGATTTTAGGAGCTTTTTATATAATATTAATTTTATTTTAGAGTTCCTATGCGATCGTGGCAATAACTTTGGAAGCTTTTCTTCTTATTGGTATGTCAGCGCCGGTATCAGAAGCTCTAATCATTTATGCTGGTCTAACTCAAGTTCGATCCAGTCAACACTTTCAACCTACCGTTATTGCAGTCATTACGGGTATAGTCATTCAAATAATAATAATAATTAATTAAAATCCACTAGATTTAATTTTTTTATTTAATATAGGTGTCCCTATCTTAGCTGTGTTAAGTACAGAACTCACACATAAGAGTACCGGTTGGAGACACGAATCATGGTGGTTAATTTTTGGCAGTGGAGTTTATAATATCTTTGTTACTTGCGCGACAATGATGTTTCTTATATTTATATTATTATACTTGGGAATTTTACACAAAGCTCATGCTCTTGTTGAGGAAAATGTTATGAAAAAGGAAGCGATAGATATCAGGTATAATTATTTATACAACTTAAAAAAAAAAAAAAATTAAAAAATAAAACATTCGTTTTTTTCTTTTAGATTACGAATGCTTCATCGAGCTGCCATAGTCATTTGTAGCATTATTGCGACAGAGACTGCCTCCATTTTTTATATAAATTCCACTTCCATCATTTTTCATTATATATTTGCTTCTCTTTCTTCTGTTTTGGTAAGTGCATTGATAATTTTAATTGAATAAATAAAAGTTTTATTTCTAACTATGACTTTCATAAATTTAGGGTTTTGTTATAATGATGATGTATATCATAAATGGTGAATTGACTACGATTGATTTAATCTTACGAAAACTAAAATGGAAACAAAATGCAGAAGAAGAAGAAATAACATCTGAACCGATAAAGGGTACTTATGAAAATTACATCATCTAATAATACATAATATATAAATAAGTGGATTTTATATTTATTAAATGAAATAAATTTATCATCTTACTAGTGTGTTCAAAAAATAGTGCAGAAGTGGAGAATGACACCGCTCCACCTCTCCAATCATCTTTGGGTATTGGAGAATCATATTTAGAAGTTCGCGGGATTGCAGCGGGTAGTATAGACATGCGGGAATTCATCAACGAATCCTCGTCTTCATATTCGAAATCTTCCATTCCCATTGCCAACAGATTTCTACCAGAGATTCGCATCGATCATTCGGATGATATAAACCTGGAGAATTATAGCACTAGTCCGCGAAAGTATCAAGAAGCTATCGCGTTTGATAGTATAGTTTCTTCACGATCATCGCACTATGTAAACGAGCCCTATACCACGAATGAATGTTGCAGTTTCCGGGAATTTGGTAAATTTAGAGAGTCTCAAGGACAAATCTTCATTGCACACAATCCGTCGTCAGAAAGTTCAGCAAAAGTTCTATGCAGCGCTGATGTTGAATCACGTTTAAGTGGGATGCCAGATGTGACTTTGGCCGTGAAAAAAGACGTTGAATTATCCGTGCCAGATCTAAAAAGTAGGGAACATGTAAACGTTATTCCCGATATTGCCAACACCACGGAACGTAAACAACCTGATGGTGAAGAAAAGGCACCTGAAATTGTGATCACGAACTGCGAAGCTACAGCAAGTGGTATGCTAGATCGTATTGCACATGATCTTGATTATCTGCTAAATCGTACCCATTCGGATGGAACATAAATCTGGTCATCCTGCAAGAAATTGATTCACTGCTCAAATTTATTAGAAAACATAATTCCATCAAGCATAATTCATGTAATGTTTAATGGATATATAACTTTAACTTTATCATTTATGAAATTTAATAATGTGCTTAAATGAAATAAATAAAAATCATTTTTGGATATTTACTTGATTCAGAAGTATATTATAATTATAAAAAGTGCTGTTCAAAGTAAATTTTGGAACTCCTTTGGAAAGGAACTCCCTTTTATTTTCTTTTTTATTTAGAAAAGTTAAATAATAATATATTATGTATAAAAAATATATTATTCACAATATTTATACATATGATATTATGTATAATATCAAATAAAATGAAGAAGACCTTATGACCGAATAGTATTGATATAATTGTGTGTATATATGTATATATATATATATATATATATATACAGTTAATTTTTTTATAATTTATTTATTTAATTTTTAATTCATAATATAAAAATGGAAAGATTCTTAAATTCTTATAATATAAAAAAGAAAATTGAATTGAAACATACAAATTTAAATGAAAAAAAATTGGATTGAAACATGCAAGTTAATAAATAAAAATAAACAATGGTATTTTTAAAAAAAAATTATTATGATTATTATCATATATAATTTTCATTTATTGTTATATTTCTTTACCTAATATTATAAAAATATTACTTTAAACTAAAAAAAATTATAAGACAA
>NW_006263671.1:138760-151777 GCF_000469605.1 Apis dorsata | reverse complement strand
CTCTCTCTCTCTCTCTCTCTCTCTCTCTCTCTCTCTCTCTGCTTCTCCATCTCTCCTCTCCTCCTCCTTATTTCATTTTATTAAACATTTATTAAATATTTATACTATGTAATCATTTTTTCTCTTCTTAAAAAAAAAACTATCATAAAAGAAAATTTTTTGTAAGAATTTGTTTTTATTAGATTCCATCCATTAGAAAACGTTTTACATTAAAAATTTGTTTACATCTCATTTTCTTCATTTTTTTACACAAACTCATGTGAATAAATTTTTACAGAATTTTTATAACACTTCAAAATCCATATCATAACTCCATACTTCCATTCTTTTTCTTCTTTCTTTTCCTTCTATCAATATTGATTTCAATACAAACATATATAGGAAAGTAAAAAAATTGAAATTAGGAAGACAGGAGTGACAAGTTTCAATGAACGAAAACAAATTTTAGGCAGTGGAATTCCGAGTTATAGTATTTATTTATCACTGTCATCGTACAGCCCTTTTCAATAATATCCATTCATATTGATTCAGTCATCATCGCACTTTCCGGTTTTTTCTTTTTAATAATTTGAATTATAAAGCTATACATTCAATTTTTATTTCAATAATCTACTTACATATTTAAGATCAAACTGTATGTTATCGGTAATAATTGCTGCAGTTACTTCATTTATTTTTTTCTTCGTTTTGCATCTTTGTTTTACCTCTAATAATTAATTAGTCATTTTTTTAGTGAAATACTTCACTGAAAATTTCATTTTTTTTCATTTGCCGAGGTATGAAATCGGAGCAATATTTCTTGGCCAAGCATATGTTATAAATGCAAAAAGATATAATAATAAGGTCGGTGTTAGTTTGTTAGCACTCGAATATATCTATATGACTAGTTTTCTGTGTCAACAGATTTTCTTAAAAATATAAATTATTTACAAGGATTTCAGCTAATTTTATCGAAATTTAATAATCTTGGTTTAATCACATCAATAATACCGAAGTATAGGAGAGCCGTGGCTGTATTCGATTATTATTTAAAAATAAAAGAAAAAAAAATGAATTACAAAATGATTATATTTACATAATTTTTATATTACGTTTTACTGAATTTTACATGCGCTACTATCTTTTTTTTATTTTTGTTTTTTTTAATAAATAAATTTTTTATTTATTTTATTTTAATAATTGAAAAGAATATGACAATTTGGGTTAAGATAAATAATATACATCGAATATTAAAGCAAAATAAATACGATACTCATTAGTTTTCTTTATTTTTATTATTTTTGCACTGATGTATGATAAAATTATTTTTTTATATTTAATAACAATTAATCATTTCCTCCAGTTAGTTTATGTCAATTTGTATATAAAAATAAATTTTTATGATATATTCCAATTATATAAATAAAGTTATTTGAAATAAAAATTCCAATGAATTTAAAAATTCACTAATAAAATGGCCTTTATTATATTTTAATCTAATAACAAGAATCCATGATTATTTATGATAATTAGATGCTATATGATCAACTAAAGTAATATAGCGCATCTTTTATTTTTATTTAATTAAAATTTATTCAATATGTATATCCTAGCTTTTAAAATTAATATATTATTTAATTTGAAAAGAAAAAAAAATTACTAGATTTAATTTTAAGTAGAACACATGAAACATAAAAATGTTTGATTCTACCGCGTTAATATTTTTTAATCTATTGCTTTAGCCACGGCACTCTTTTTCTTTTTTCCATTTTTTATTTTTTTTCTTTTAATCATTTAATTTCATTCTTTCTTCCTGTTTACTTAAATATAAAAATACATAGCCAGTCTATACATAGAGCGTGCAAAGTGGCACAGTGAACTGAGTTACCAAATATCCTGGATGGTTAACTACCACTTTCAGCATTCGACGGTGGTTCCATTTCATCGTGACTTCTATTCGTGTTACTTGACATTGGGAGACATGAATTTTTTGGCAGCGGGTTAGTTATTACACTATCACTATGAGATGTTGTCGCATTATACATAGAATTATCAAAGTGTTGTAAGCATGGAAATTCTGGACCAGGCAGCAATAAAGTAGTTTGAGTAGGAAGATTAGTTAATGACACCATTCCAGGTGTCATCATTTGTTTGTTAAAACAACTTCTTAATGCCTCTTCGATTAAATTTGCTATTTTATCACGATCATTCTATAACAAACAATAAAATCTTGAAACTATTATTTTTTTTTAAAAATATGTAAAATATGTAAAAATATGTAAAATAAGATAAATACCTCATTAATAAATCCAAAATGTACAAGCTCCTGAGCAAGAAGCATTGAAGTATCTAATTGACTTACAGGACATGTCAATTGTCTATTCATTTTGTCATCCATTCGTAATAATATTGTCATCTATAAAATATACTAGTATAAGAAATACAAATTTGATAATTAATATTAATTATTTTATCGCATTGTGTTATATACTTACAAGTAATTCACAACTTTCTTCTCTAGGTTTAACATTACACATCATATTAACTACTCTTCGAGATTCTACATCCACCGGTTCAGGTGTAACTGATTTCACTGATTCAGTAACTTCAGGTGATATTGCTCTTGGTCGAACAGGTGGTGGCAATTTCGCCATAAATGCTGTCAGAGGATATATACCATACCTGTTGACACAAAAAATTAATATGATATGATTAAAAAATATACAGTTTTTTAATAAATGTTATGAATTTGTTATGAATTTGTGAATATGAATTATCAATCAAATCAAAAGAATAATCATAGATTATCGATTTTTAACTTTTCACTTTAAAATAAAAAGTGGAAAACATTAAATTCAATTTCAGTTTGAATTAATTTTTTCATGTTTTTTTCGTACTATCTGTACAATATAAATTTATTTAAATATAATTATATTTGATATCATTTTTTCGAAATTTTTAATAAAAATAAAAAAAAATTTTAAATTTGATTATAATAATCTCACAATTATAAAATAAAGAATATGAAAATTTTATTTTTTATATTTTAATGAGTCATTAATAAAAATCACAGATTGATAAATATACAAAATATAGATATTTTCTCTCTATAAAATCATTCTTAAAAATTCTATGCAATTCTATACGAATTGATGAGAATAAATTCTATTAAGCACAATAAAAATATATCTATTAAAAGTGAAGAATACTTTTAAATATCTATACAATTTTATATACTCATGATATGACTATTTAATACTCACTTTACATCTTCCACGAATTTTTCTAATTTTTCTGTAACAGGAATATCACTTAATCGAATCTGCTGCGATGGTCGACTTTGATACTTAATTTCCGCAACTACGGTATCAGGGCCATAGAGCCTTTGCAATACTTCATCCGTTATTGTTTCCGAAATATTAGCTGAAGAAATAGAAAAAATTAACCGATTTATAAAAACTATCATTTCATCAATATTCCAGTTTTATTATAATGATTATTTTATCTAATTTTATTATTATAAAAAAAAATATGTGTATTAAAAATATAATATAATATGTGTATTAAAAATATAAAAAAAAATATGTGTATTAAAAATATATAATAATATCGCATAAATTGTCGAAATATTATCTAATCAAATATGGAATAAAAAATATAATTCTAGAAAATAGAATAGAATTTCTAGAATAGAATAATCCTAGAAGTCTTAATATTTTTCTTTTTCAATGACTACAAGTGAAATACAGATATTTGATTTAAATTTTGTTATTTTAAATATGTCAGAGTAACACTAACTCATTTTAGAAAATCAATTTTTAATAAATGATGAAAATAGTTAATGCGACACTATTATGAAATATATTTTGAGAAATTGAGATTAGATAATAATAATATTATTAAACTTACTGGCTGAATTAACCAAAGCATGAGCAGCAAGTAATTTTAACGAATGTACTTCAAATAAAACTGGATGAAAAAGAAGTTCCCTTGCGCTTGGTCTACTAAGCGGATCTACTTGAAGACATTTTCGAATGAAATCTTTTTGTTGGCCATCATCTAATGATTCTATGGTTTTTCGAACGTTATCATCGGTCACGATCGTACCAGTCTCTCCGTTACCCTGTATTTCTAACGCAGCCATTTCCAGAGCACACATTCCAAATGAATAAATATCAATAGCAGGAGTTACAGAATCTAAAGAATAAAATAAAAGATATTATAAATTATAATATATAATAATAATATATATTTTTATGAAATAATTCACATACTTCCATATTCAGGGGCTACAAAATGCATATTTTTCATATTTGCTCTACATGTTTTAACATGATGATGAATTGCATCAGGAGCCACTATAATAATAATGAAAATATATTATTATTTTTAATGAATATACTGCAAATAAGCGCTCAAAATATGTATTCTAAGTATTTAAAAAGTAATAAGTTAAAATTTTTTATTTAAATAGTAGTATTTTTTATTTAAGTAGTAGAAATTCTATATTTTTTCAATTAAAAATTAATTAAAAAAATACAATTCATACAATGTTTTTTTTTATTTTTTGAATATTTTTCATAATATATAATTAATTTTTGCATAACATATAATTAAATTAATACATAAATTGTTAGAAAAATTGTGTTGTAACTGAAAAATTATCCTATGAGTAACTTGAGTCCTCACACACATATTCGCATGTACATATGTATGCATAAAATAAATAATATGAACAATAAAAAAATAATTTATATAGTTTATTTTTAAATAATTCATATGATAAAATTATTTTATAAACAAGAAAAATAAAATTTGTTTTATTAATGAACAAAAACATAAAAGTTAAATCACAATGAAAAATGCGTGTAATAATAGTAATCATAAAAAACAAAAAATATTTTAAATTCTTTATCTTTTTTTTTATTACTCAAAAGATAAAGAAATACACTATATTAAATAAATTATATTAAAATCAAATAAATTGTGAATATCTTTATATAAATGACAATCAAAATGTAAACACATACGCGCGCGCGCATTTTTACAGATAGATATTACAGATATATATAGATAATACTTACCTTTATATGTCTAAATTACTTAGCTGGTAATATACGATGATTATCTGCCAAATATATTTTCTTCAAATTCATCATTTTTTCATTTATACCAAAAGTCGTTGTTATTAATTGATTTTATTCTCTGGATAGATGAAAGTACGATAGTACTTCCTCTCTTTGAAGACTTTGCTGTGTTTTTTTCATTATTTAGATTAGTCTATTTGCTATAATTAAAAATGAGGACTCAAGTTATTTCTAATATATAAAATGTAATTTATACACAATCTTTCCAAGAGTTTTATCTTATTAATATATAGAATAAAAAAAGAAATTATATTTAGATAAAAGTGAGAGGAAGAAGTGGGAGGGAGAGAAGGAAGAGGAAAAGAAAGAAAGAGAGATTATAAATATTACAATGATAACAATAATATAAAATGATTCTGAATATCTGATGCAAAATTATTAGCAATATTTGATAGAAACAATATCTCAATTTTTTCACATAAAGTTTATTATTAAAATTTATTTAAAGAATAATTCTTGTTCAAATATTATTAATTTTTTTATTAGATTAAATGATAATCTATTCTTTTTGATTATAACAATACTAAATTATAGTATAGAAAACTTTTTTCATTATAAATATATTATAGCTTTTTCACACATTATTATATTTTATAATAGAATATTCAGATATCTGTTTGTTCAATTTAATTATTAAATAACACACAACGTCATAAATTAAAATAGAAATTAATTAATTAAAATATAATAATTATAATATTATTATGAATATTATTATGAATTAACTTATTGCATGAATATTAAGAAAACAGACATAATGGCAATATATATACTTTGTCATATTTTAACATTTATAATCCTATATTATGATTTATAATTTTCATCCATGAAAAATAAAATTTTCATCTATGACAAATAAAACTATTAATTTTTCTATAGTCCTGTGAAAAAAGAAAAATGTCTTGCAAATTCCTATTCTAATATAATACATGATTTCATTTAGAAATAAATCTTGAATATCTATGATTAGCTTTATGATATAATAAGTATTGTTAACAATTTTGATGTATAAGTAGAGAAACATTAATATATTTTTTTGTACATAAAATTTTTCTCATAGAATAAAAAGTTGTTTATATTTTGTGAAATAATTGCTTACCCGAACCAATTTTTACAAGTCCATTATGTTGAATAAATATTGTGTCACAAGTGAGATTTCCATGAATAATGGGAGGTGAACAAGAATGCAAGTAACTGAAAAGTTAAAAATGATTAATATATTTATAAGAAAAATACATAAATAAATAAGCAATATAATTTAAAAGACTTATGATATACAAAGAATTTCTTTTTCATATTACCTTAAAGCAGAAAGTATTTGAGTACACCAACGTTTCCATGCTTGCAAGGGTAATTTTTTGACATTACGTTTTGTTCTTTTTAGGAACTGTTTCAAAGACCCAGAAGACATATACTCAGTTATAAATATGACCTAATAAGTAAAATAAATAAAATTATAATAAATAACATATTTATTTAAAAATTCAAAATTAATTTAAACTTTAATTTTTTTATTTCATACCCGAGGTTTATCATTATGGGTATCTGTCCAATACCTATGAAATTTAACAATATTAGGATGTTCCAATTGTGTAAGATTTTCAAATACAAGTTGTATTTTTTCTTCTTGTGCTTTGAAGTTTTTCCTTTCTGAAAATTGCACTTCATTCCAAACAACTTCAACACCTTCTTCTGTATCCATTGCCAAATAGGCACAATCGATTCCTGGTACATCACGTTGTTCCACCTAAAAGAAAATAATATTATTTAGAAAATTATTATTTATTTTATTCATATAATTATTTATGAAAAACTTAAAGTAAAAATACATAAAGTTTACTTCATTATAAAAATATATTATTTACAATGTATAAAAATTATATATGATAAAAATAAAATCAGATTATTAATATATCTCAAAGAAACTATAGATATATAGTACATAAATATATAGTAATGATAGTAAAACACATTATGCAATCATCTATTTTGAAGTTATTTAAAATATAAATCAAACAACTTCATACTTATTTATCATTAAATTAATATGACCTTGCTTCCTAATTTAAGAACGGGAAGTAATTTATAGACAGAGATTAAAAAATATTTAATGATGTGATAATGATATTAAAATAAAACTATATTCTATATTCAAAAAAATATATAGTTTTATATAGTTTTATATTTTAATATATTCAAATAAAATATATAGTTTTCCTTTAATTTTTTTAATAAACATTTTTTTAATTAAGATTTTGAATAAAATTACATAAACTAAAAGAAATAACTTGTTTTTTCTAAAATAGACATACCTCCATTTCAGTAACTTCGTTTTCACTGCCTCTGGCTGCTCCAAATGTAGAGCCTTCGGCTAATGTGGATTTAGAACCTACATATACCTAACATAAAATATATAATAAACATAAAACAATTATTGAATAGCATAAATAAAACATTTCCATTGTTTTATTATTAAATTCTTGTCTTCAAATAGAATAATAAAATAATTTGATAGAATAAAGCAATTTTATAAATATTTAATTAATTAACAATTTAACTTTACAATTAATTTTAGAAAATCATCTTTAGAATGAAATATAAAAAAAAATACTTTTGTTAATTTTAATATCAAAAAATTATTATAATCTATATTTATAATTCAGAAAAAATTTATATTTACACAAATTAAGAAAACTAATTTTTAATTTTTTAAAAAATAAATAGAAAGATTATTATTTATATAAATATTATAAGAAGATTATTTTTATATATTAAAATCATAGTATATATATATATGATTTGAATACGTAACAAATTAAATAGAAATTTTTTTCTTATTGCTTCAGAAACAAATATTAGAAACAAATATTAGATGAAAAGCAAAATAAAGTATAAAGCAAATAGTTTTTAATTTATAAGTTTCTGATTTTTCTATATGAATATTTAATAATCTTTACGTTATCTATTCAATGCAAAAAAATGTCTCATATACATATTTTTAAATTAGACATAAAACAAAATTACATAAATTACATTTATATCCCAATGTTTTAAGCTATTTATCTCATAATTTATACAAACATCTTAATAGTTTATCCAAATTGAAATCTATACGAATAAATAATATTACAATAAAAAATTTTTTTTATTCTTACATTTTTTGTTTATTCTATTATTTCTTTCATAGAAATAACATGTAGAATTTTATAATTTCTATGAAAAGAACAACGTTAAACTAAATATTTAAAATAATATTAATCAGAATAAAATTCTAGTCAAACTGATAAACAAGATATAAATATAAATAAATTAAAAAAAAAACATACCTCTTCGCGGCGTTTGAGCCACCGCCCGCAGGGGCTCTCTTCCAGGATTTCACTCTCATCTTCTGAATCTTCACCACTTTCCCGCGGTGACTTGTGCTCTGGGTCCGTGCTAGAGCGACTCCCGGGCATTACACACGCGATTAGTTGAAGGAGCAGCACCGAACAGAGCACAACACGGTCAAACTCATCGGTGGTAATTCAAAAAAGTTACCTTAATATTGCATCTATTCCACCACAAGTACACTGCTAATAATACGCACGTAAATGTTAACAAAGAAAATGAGGTTCGGAACTGAAGCACAAGCTGCACTCACAGTGACACATGCAGCGACAACCCGTTGCAAGGAAACCCGAGCTGCGATATTTCTGATCTTACGCAGTCACACGTATAGACTGACACTTATTGGTTTCCCTTAGGGTTCAGCCGATATATTAGACATCGTGTGGGTCATTTGCAAATCACACTGTCAAAATAAACCCTCTGTTATGAGTGAAATAGCTTTGATATGACACACACTCTAGTATTCATTTTCGCTCTGTCTTTGGTCACGTTCGTCCAGTATGGCGATTACCGTGTACCGCACCCTTTTCAGAGTCAATACAGCGACATCTATCAATTGTCGTGTCGAGGACCAATTTCAATCTTATTGAAGATAATTTAAAGATAAAATTCCCTGAATTGATCATATTCAAATTTAACAATATACACATTCTTCTATGTTATCGCTTAGTTTGTGCTCAATTTCTGAGATATAAATAAGAAACATCAAATTGTTTCAAAATTAAAAATTTAAAATTAAGTTTTTTAAAGAAACATTTAAAGAGATGAATTTCTTATAAATGTAATCTTCATTCTTAATAATTATATTTTTAATTATATTTTTAATTCAAATTTGTTTACTTCATTAATAATAATATAACATTTACTCATCGTTATATAGTTACAATTATTATATTAATTTCATAGGTGTTCTTATTTATAACACAATATGATATCTATAAAAATGTTACCTTTGTTAGAAGGTGCAAAATTAATTATTCTTGATGAAGGTTTGGTGATATTACAATAAAATATATACATATATATATATATATGAGAAAAATATTTTGCAAAACTATGGTTTAATTTAAATGTTATAATTAAAAAATAATATATATATATATATATTTATAAATAATATGTAATTATATTGGTAATAAATAATAAATATATTTTAGGAGTGAATGCGATATATTCAAAAATACTAATTGCAGGATGGATACAAATGTGGAAAGAGAATGATGTTAATCGTGTATTCAATTTGTTATTATTTTCCAATCCAAAATCTTCATATCAAAATGAACATAAAATTTTCATATCAAGTAACATACATATTTCTGATTATTATACTATTAATATTAATGAATTTGATATAAATAATATTGCTAAAAAAGATTTTCATAGATTAGAATATATTTTAAAAACTACAAATGAAAAATCTATAGTGATTATTGATTGTTTGACATCTTTAATTTTATTTATTGGTTTATCAAAAACTATGTGGTTTTTAAAGAAATTAAGCAAACAAGTATCACAAGTAATTTGTATTTATAAACGTGATTTTGTCCAAATTAAAATACCTTGCATTGAAACATTAGGAAGTACATATGTAAAAATACAGAAATTTTCTAATTCAATGATAAACAAGAATTTTAATTATATAGTAGAATTTGTGCATCGTAAAATAAATGGAGGAATTTTGAAACAACAGGAAATAGTAAATCAAAATATCATATCTTATGAAATTCAGTCACAAAAACTTGAACAAAGCAAAAAATTAGATTCAGGATGTGAGAAATTGAATCAAATTGAATCTTCATTCAGGTTAGAGATAAATGAAAATGAAATAAAACAGAAAAAAGAAATAATATTACCATACATATTTAATCCAAATATAAATATATCTAAAATTAATTATCAACCAGAAGATATAGATGATATTGATGAGGAAGATCCAGATGATGATTTATGTTTCTAATTTATTTATATTATTATATTTCATTCTATTAATATATATTCAAATTATAAAATTAAAAAATTACATTAAAAAAACTACTATTATTACAAACAAAAAATTTTATTTTTTATTCTATAATATATTTTCAAAAATATTATTTATAATATTTTATTTATTATTTTATTGTGATAATAAAATTTAATGTATAATAAATCTTTTATTCTAACATATTTCTAAATTTATTAACAATAAATTTCAAATTTATAAGAAAATAGATATTTTGTACAAAACAATACTGCATATAATAATGATTAAATAGTAAATTTAAAAATAGAATACTAATATTTATCTCTTTGGTTTTTCATTCAATGAATTGTTATCACTTTCTTCTATAGGATTGAGACTATAACATTAAATATATGTAGCATTTATAATTACAGAAAACGGAAAAAGCACAGCCAGATGAAAAATGATTCTATAGAATAAATATTAATCAATAATACTATAATTGAATAAATTAATTAAAAAAATATACAAAAAAATATTAAAAAGTTATATTCCACCTTGAAAGATCTTAGATAATATGTTATACGAAATATATAGTAAAAAATTTTACTGTTAGATATTCCAATTTATAGCATTTTAAAAAATTAATATTTGATAATACATTTCAAAAGAATTGTAAAAATAATCATTTTATAAAATTTTACCAAGGTGTACAATTAGGCATTAAAAATATAAAGTAAATTTTGATCACAAAAATGATGGGTACCATTAATATGCTGTAACACTCTACTTTCTAATAAATTACGACCATATTGAATGGCTTCTTCTCTAGTTTGCGCAATATTGGCTTCGAGCAACCAATTAACTAAATCAGTTCCAGTGAAAACACCTTTATATACCTTTAATAAGCGTCTACGACATATGGCTATACGAGCACGACATTCAGTTAAATAACAACGATTAAATTGATCCCTAATAGCCTTCACTTCTGGACTTAATGCATCTTCAGGGGGAAGTTGTAATTCTTTTTCTATAAAATAGAATAGCAAATTATATTTTAATTATAAATATTTTCTATTTAAAAATAGATATATATAATAAAAATAATTTTGTACCAGTACGCCATTTTCGACATATTTTTCGTAGCCAATATCCTAATTTCCCAAGATCAGTATCTAATCCAAAAATAGCAAATGTGATTAATGATTGGCCAAAATTTAAAGCAACATCCAAAAATGCTAATTCTGCATAAATTCCCGTTAATTGTTCCATTAATAATGTTCCAATTGATATGGATAAACCCTTTATAAAATATTTATAATAAAATATAATTTTATCTTTTGAATATATTGCATATATATAGTATATAGTATATATTTATAGTGTACTTACTATAAACATAGAGCATAGAAGTAAAATAACGAATATAAGATGTCGTAAAAGTTGAGGATCATTTCTTTCATTTTCAACATCTATGTATAAATCACAATTATTAATTTCATTACTATAGCCTCTACATATTCTATTTGGACAATCATCTATATATTCACAACCAATGCTAATAAAATTAATATGTTAATTAAAAAAAAGTTTTACTCTTTTTAATTTATTATATGAATCACTTACATTGGAGTATTAGAAGTTGAAGAAATCAAATCTTCAACATCTACTATCTGTCCTTCACTATCATCGTTATTAGAATTTTCAACATTATTTATTAAATTAGAATAAGATGTTAAAATATTTTGACGATGATAATTCTGTTGTAAAATCAAACAGCCTATTGTTACTGTAAAAAAAAATATATAATAAAAAATTATTTCTTATTTCATTTGATAAAATATATTTTATTCCTTACCAATAAAGCAGAATGTTAATATAAAAATAGAAATTCCAGCTTGAATGGTACCAAATTGAAAATTTGGATTTCTAAACTCAAGTTCAGATTCCTTTGAAGATATAGTGCTACACATGATAATTGCTATTAAAAATGGAATTCTGAAAAAATATATTAATTATATTATCTTTTTTTAGTATTAATTGTATATAATTATACATTTATATAATTATATTAATTTTAGGACAAAATATTTATCATACCCCCATCCTATAGGATAAAACCATTTTTGAATATTATAAACAAAATCCAAAGAACGAGAACTTAAATATAACAAAGTTGCAGCTATTGCCATAGTCCAAATACGACTTGCATATACTCCCATAGTAATTAAAATAAATTGAATATACCTATAATAAATATTATATATATATATTATAATTAATATATATATAATTGTTATAAATTGCAATAATATAAATTCTAATATTTTTAATAATTATATTAATAATATAAGTTAATATATTTAACATATTATATTAAATAAAATAAAAATAGAAAATAATAGACATTACCATAAAGCTGAATCATTATTATGAGATTCAAGTTTTGTCCATATTATGACGCCAATAGCTGTTGCCAGCTAAAATCATAATTTTTATATAAATATTTCAATTATAATTGATACAAATTCTAAATATAATTAATATCAATATAATTTAATA
>NW_006263671.1:137086-138487 GCF_000469605.1 Apis dorsata | reverse complement strand
TTTTTTTTTTCTAATCCAATAAAACAGATTATTAGCCATATGCATACTGTTGCTGAAGCAATGCTTACATCAAAAGAAAATATATTTAACTGATGTTCATAATTTTCTGGGCTAATCCCACTCGCAACAGCATCAATTAATTTTGCAGATACAAACATTAGTGGAGCAGATAAAAAAGTACAAGCAACCATTGCTGATGCAATTAAATCAATTTCAAGATTATATCGAAGAGTGAAAATAAATAAAGCTGGTGCTGTAGGAATAGTACCATATAGAAATCCATATGTACTTAAATCTTGTGTATCTGTAGCATTTTCTCCGGGATTTAAAAGAATAATAGATTCTCTTATAACCAAAGGAAGTACCAGCAATTTTATTGATATTAATATACCTGGTATTACAAGAGCTGTACCTTTCAACTTATGTACTTTTCCAACCATCATTAATCCCAACAAAAAAAGAGCACTTGCTGAGAAAGCATTACCAAATACATTGAGCACAGTTGCAAGTACAGCTGGTACTACATGACTAAAGACAAGATTACCAAAGATACCAAGGACAGTCATGAGAAGTACAGGATTTAACATTATTCCTTTTATAATAGAATAAATCATGTCCTTATAATTTCTATGATCTTCATCATAACGCTTACCAATTTCTAATAATACAAAACCAATTGGATTTAAAATAACCAACGATATAGGTGCCATTAAATATAAATAAGCAGCATATTCAGGGTGTGTTTTCCCATATAATGCATGAACTATAAAAATAATAATATTATATATTTATAAATTGATATTAATTTTTAATTTACTTACTCATAGGATATCCAATAGCAAAATCATTACTTTGTGTGGTAAATATTGCAAAAAGTGCAGCACAACCTGGATTTGGTGTTCTTTTAATAATTAAAGATATACTAAGAACAACAAAAAATACACAACTCTTAGCTAATAATACAGCAAAAAGAAATTTCCAGTTTACTAAAGTAAAATTTAATTTTGCCAATGACATAAAAATTAAGGAAGGTAGAGCAAATGTTCCTACAAAAGTATTCAGGCCATTTGCTTCTATTTTAGTAATAACATCAAACCGTCCTGCAATATATCTGAAAAATAAACAAATTTTTTTTATGTATATTTTGAAAATTATAAAGATATAAAAATAAAAATGTATACATAAAAATTTAATTATTAAGATAAAAAATAATTATTATTTTTATTAAAAAAATTTACCCGCATAATATAATAGCAAAGCACTGTATAAGTGCAAGATATAAATTATCTATTGGTTCAACTTTCATTATTGAAATTGAAATTTTTTTCAATTCAGGTGACTAATATTTTTTACATTTCTGAAAATGTAAAATAATTTAAATTAAATAAACATTTTAAATAA